>NC_139651.1:19121508-19296508 GCF_964638095.1 Poromitra crassiceps | reverse complement strand
TACAGACTGTGCTGTGCACTTCAGAACCAGAATCAGAAGGTACAGACTGTGCTGTGCACTTCAGAATCAGAATCAGAAGGTACAGACTGTGCTGTGCACTTCAGAATCAGAATCAGAAGGTACAGACTGTGCTGTGCACTTCAGAATCAGAATCAGAAGGTACAGACTGTGCTGTGCACTTCAGAATCAGAATCACTTTTATAAGGTACAGACTGTGCTGTGCACTTCAGAACCAGAATCAGAAGGTACAGACTGTGCTGTGCACTTCAGAATCAGAATCACTTTTATAAGGTACAGACTGTGCTGTGCACTTCAGAACCAGAATCAGAAGGTACAGACTGTGCTGTGCACTTCAGAATCAGAATCAGAAGGTACAGACTGTGCTGTGCACTTCAGAACCAGAATCAGAATCACTTTTATTGCCACAGTAATATGCAAGTTACATACAAGGAATGTGTCTGTATGCAGCGTAGCGGTCAGGTCAATATACAGAGATAAGAAGTAGGAAGATAACTAAAGACAATCACAAAGTTGCAAGTGCAATCAAATCAAGTAAATATATACAATATGTACATGAGTGGAGGAGTGTTCTGTGGATGATAAATATGAATTTACGTTGAATTTACATGAGATTTACAGAGTTAAATAGGCGTTAAATAGGCAGTGGATTTACATGAATTTACAATCAGAGTTAAATATGAGTTTACATTGAATGTACATGAAATTTACAGGCTAAGTTAAATAGGCAGGCTTTGCAGCGCACTTGAAGAAACGTACCAAAATGAATACATAGCGGAGGAAAATGCAATGTAATTTATATCGCTTGATTTCTTGTCTCCATATGTGAGAGAAGCTTCTCTGCCTACATGATGGTGGTATGTGCTCTGTGCATTGTGCTGCTCTTCTTAATCTCTCTCTGACGTTTTACTGCTGAAAAGACTTGAAGCTGTCAAGCTACAGTAGGAGAGGATCAGGAAAAACAAATGTGCAGAATAAGCTTTAATTGGCTAATTATGGAGAGTGGAGATGAGGCGTTAAGCATCCCAATTGGGACAATTGCCCATTACCCCCTGATTGTCTTGAGCGTGACTATTACTTATGCTGTGTAAAAGCTGCACACTACACACCGTGGTCTCAAAGCACCCAGTGTGACCAGCTAATTACTGCCATTATTCAGGGCTGGGTGTGCAAGTGCACACCTGGAGAAACACACACACACATGCACGTGCACACACACAAACACACACACGCACACACACACATGCAAGGATAAATAGTCTACATATGTTTATGGAAGTGGTTGTTCCCAGTCATTAGTTATTTCCTGCTGCTGGTCAAAGTCTGATTATTGCAGCCATTTTCGAACGGTCTGATGATTGATTCCATAAGCTTCCTCTAACTGTGTAAAAGCATTTGAGCAAATGTTGAAAGACGTTTCTTCTGCTGGAAACATTTCCATGGATAGGTTCTGCTAGTGTCCTCTAGTAAGAGAGTGGCGTCAGCGGAGGACCAAAATGCGAGAATCATTAGCCAATGAACAGCCAGGAATGGGTCTCGCGCTACTTTTGCATGCGAAAATAAAGCCGATAAAGTACAATTTGATTCATTTCAAGGGATGAAAAACCCTTTCAGAGTACAACACTGTCTATTTTGTTGCAACTCGACAGTGCTGCTTTTTTTACTCAAGAGTTCCACTTTCTACTTCCTGGAAAAAAACTGGTCCATTGGAGTGAATGGAGATGTCGGAACTCTTCTATTATACGGCTCTGGGTTCTGCCAGCCGTGACCTTTAGAGTGGTCCATTGTGACCTTTCAAAGCCATCATGATTTAATGTGCTTTCTAAGCATGTGCTTTTTAATGTTCTGTAGCTGTGTAGAATTCACTCAGTGCAACCTTTTGATTTCTCCTCCAGCTCCGTGTTTGAGATCTCATTTGAAGCTCCGTGTTTCAGATCTGATTTGAAGCTCCGTGTTTGAGATCTGATTTGAAGCTCCGTGTTTCAGATCTGATTTGAAGCTCCGTGTTTCAGATCTGATTTGAAGCTCCGTGTTTGAGATCCGCTCGGAGGGAAAATGTGTTGTTTGCTTGGTTGATGTTGATGGATCTCATCTCAGCTCTCATCGCTCATATTCTGCTGATGAATGCAGAAGTCCAACAGTGACACCTATTGGCAAAACAATAGAAGGTATTGATATGATGATATATTATGCTACTTCAGAGTCATTTTGTGTTAGAATAAAATATGCACAACATACCTGATACATAATAGAGACTAATGGAAATGAGTTGATGTATGAACTATGGAAATGTGTTGGAGAAGAACCTCCACTGTTTCTACTGTACAACTGCCAGCTGTTTCCTTCCTGCATGGCTTACTGTCAAGTGGCCATGCAGCACCAAGTCGTGTGTCTCTTATTTGTAGATTCACATCTAGCCACACCCACTGAAGCCACACCCACTGAAGACTAATCATTTATTACAGAATGGATACAAGTTGACTACCAACGTGTTATAAAGAGTCTCTTCTTTTAGTAGGCATTTTGAATATGGAGATGAATATCAGGCAGCCACTAGAGGGCAGCAGTGCTGTTTTGCTCATTTTCTCATTTTAATGCATTACATTTGTTTTTCAGACAAAAGCCTTAGACAAAACATGAACTTCTATTAACAGTCATGTCATGTGACTTACATGATGTGACACCTGTCATGTGATGCATGCAGCCTTACAACTTGCTCACTGCAGAACTTATTTTCTGTAGACTTTGGCCTAGTAGCAGCCACAGTGCCACAGTGGGGGGAGGGTGGCACTGCAGCCATCTGAGTGAAGAACACACCTCAGTCATGATCAGTGCAGAGAAATGATATGGAGATACAGACAGGCAGACAGACAGACAGGAAGACAGACAGACAGACAGAGGCAGGCAGGCAGACAGACAGACAGACAGACAGACAGAGCGACAGACAGACAGACAGACAGACAGACAGACAGGCAGACAGACAGACAGACAGGCAGACAGACAGACAGACAGGCAGACAGACAGAGCGGCAGACAGACAGACAGACAGACAGGCAGGCAGACAGACAGACAGGCAGACAGACAGAGCGGCAGACAGACAGACAGACAGACAGACAGGCAGACAGACAGACAGGCAGACAGACAGACAGACAGAGCGGCAGACAGACAGACAGACAGACAGGCAGGCAGACAGGCAGACAGACAGGCAGACAGAGGCAGGCAGGCAGGCAGGCAGACAGACAGACAGACAGACAGACAGACAGACGCAGGCAGGCAGACAGACAGACAGACAGACAGACAGACAGACAGACAGACAGACAGACAGACAGACAGGAAGACAGACAGGCAGACAGACAGGCAGACAGACAGACAGACAGAGAAATAGAGAGAGGAGAGAAGACCCCACAGCTGTGTGAACATGATGCTGGCCAGCAGAGTCATGAGTCATCTAAGTTCAAATGTTTTCTCCATCAGATTTTTATTTCAACTGTCCACACATGCTGTGAATATTAATGTTTGGAACTTTGAGCTGATCTGAAAAGGAATTTGATCAACGTCCTTCTGGACACCAATTAGCACAGAACACCTGAAACACAGGTGCACTAGACGTGTCCAGTCACCTGTATACAAAGTGGCGTCGTACTGCTCATACAGAGTATTAGTTGTTCTTACAAAGTGGCTGACATTTGTTTTGCTGAAGTAGGTGAGTTTCACAAGACGACTGTGAACAGTGTGTGCAGGTGTTTGATTTGTTGGCGCTGGGAGGGGCCGCTGATGACTTTCCCAGCTTCACTGCTTCCTTCTTACAGAGTAGGTCTACGTGGCTGGACAGAAAGAGTTTGTGTGTTTGGACCTGGACAGGAAGAGTTTGTGTGTTTGGACCTGGACAGGAAGAGTTTGTGTGTTTGGACCTGGACAGGAAGAGTGTGTGTGTTTGGACCTGGACAGGAAGAGTTTGTATGTTTGGACCTGGACAGGAAGAGTGTGTGTGTTTGGACCTGGACAGGAAGTGTGTGTGTGTTTGGACCTGGACAGGAAGAGTTTGTGTGTTTGGACCTGGACAGGAAGAGTTTGTATGTTTGGACCTGGACAGGAAGAGTGTGTGTGTTTGGACCTGGACAGGAAGAGTTTGTGTGTTTGGACCTGGACAGGAAGAGTGTGTGTGTTTGGACCTGGACAGGAAGAGTTTGTGTGTTTGGACCTGGACAGGAAGAGTTTGTGTGTTTGGACCTGGACAGGAAGAGTTTGTGTGTTTGGACCTGGACAGGAAGAGTTTGTGTGTTTGGACCTGGACAGGAAGAGTTCGTGTGTTTGGACCTGGACAGGAAGAGTTTGTGTGTTTGGACCTGGACAGGAAGAGTTTGTGTGTTTGGACCTGGACAGGAAGAGTTTGTGTGTTTGGACCTGGACAGGAAGAGTTTGTGTGTTTGGACCTGGACAGGAAGAGTTTGTGTGTTTGGACCTGGACAGGAAGAGTTTGTGTGTTTGGACCTGGACAGGAAGAGTTTGTGTGTTTGGACCTGGACAGGAAGAGTTTGTGTGTTTGGACCTGGACAGGAAGAGTTTGTGTGTTTGGACCTGGACAGGAAGAGTGTGTGTGTTTGGACCTGGACAGGAAGAGTTTGTGTGTTTGGACCTGGACAGGAAGAGTGTGTGTGTTTGGACCTGGACAGGAAGAGTGTGTGTGTTTGGACCTGGACAGGAAGAGTTTGTGTGTTTGGACCTGGACAGGAAGAGTTTGTGTGTTTGGACCTGGACAGGAAGAGTGTGTGTGTTTGGACCTGGACAGGAAGAGTTTGTGTGTTTGGACCTGGACAGGAAGAGTGTGTGTGTTTGGACCTGGACAGGAAGAGTTTGTGTGTTTGGACCTGGACAGGAAGAGTGTGTGTGTTTGGACCTGGACAGGAAGAGTTTGTGTGTTTGGACCTGGACAGGAAGAGTGTGTGTGTTTGGACCTGGACAGGAAGAGTGTGTGTGTTTGGACCTGGACAGGAAGAGTTTGTGTGTTTGGACCTGGACAGGAAGAGTTTGTGTTTTTGGACCTGGACAGGAAGAGTTTGTGTGTTTGGACCTGGACAGGAAGAGTTTGTGTGTTTGGACCTGGACAGGAAGAGTGTGTGTGTTTGGACCTGGACAGGAAGAGTTTGTGTTTTTGGACCTGGACAGGAAGAGTTTGTGTGTTTGGACCTGGACAGGAAGAGTTTGTGTGTTTGGACCTGGACAGGAAGAGTGTGTGTGTTTGGACCTGGACAGGAAGAGTTTGTGTTTTTGGACCTGGACAGGAAGAGTGTGTGTGTTTGGACCTGGACAGGAAGAGTTTGTGTGTTTGGACCTGGACAGGAAGAGTGTGTGTGTTTGGACCTGGACAGGAAGAGTTTGTGTGTTTGGACCTGGACAGGAAGAGTGTGTGTGTTTGGACCTGGACAGGAAGAGTTTGTGTTTTTGGACCTGGACAGGAAGAGTTTGTGTGTTTGGACCTGGACAGGAAGGCTTGGAGCTGTTGAATAGGGAGATTACGGGCTGTGTACATTTGAGCCAAGGGCGAGGGATGCATTTGCAATCGGGGATCAACACATTTCTGCCTCAACCGTGCCTCAAGCTCTACTACAACCGTGCCTCAAGCTCCACTACAACCGTGCCTCAAGCTCCACTACAACCGTGCCTCAAGCTCCACTACAACCGTGCCTCAAGCTCTATCACACGTTGACAATGCTCTACAGATGATAGTGTTGTAGTATTTAACAGACATGGAGAAAAATGATACTGGACATGTAGTTTCATGGACATGGACATGAGCCCAGCCGGCTGCTGCTCAGATTGCGAACAGATGTTGGTCCAAAGAGAAAAGAACAATGGATTTTATATCTTCAGTTTGATGTTATCCATCATCAGTGAATAGTTTTGTGCTTTGCAATCATTTTTCATTCAAACATCTACAGACCTGCACTCTCATTCTGTTGCCAATTTAGCAGAAAACATGAATTAGAAGCAGGTTTGACACCGTAATAATTACAGGGCAGGAAATGGTGTGATATAACTGTTGTTCAGAATCACAATGTTCATGACTTCAGTAGTTGAAAGCCGAGCACAAGAAAGACCCCATGAGCAGGTCCATCTATCTTAACGAAGTGAAAGTCACCACGTCCTGTGTTGAGGGGAACCTGAGATTCAGCTCTTGTTTATTCTGTGAGAGTGAATAATCACTGCCCAGTGGGAAAGATCACTTTTCCAGCTTTCCACTGAGGCTGTTAGCTAACAGGCCTGATGAGAAGC
The DNA here is from genome assembly GCF_964638095.1 of Poromitra crassiceps. NCBI lineage: Eukaryota > Metazoa > Chordata > Actinopteri > Beryciformes > Melamphaidae > Poromitra > Poromitra crassiceps. Next base: position 19,290,218 of record NC_139651.1, on the reverse strand, counting down.
TGCTGAGTTTGATGATGAGGGAAGGAACTGTGAGCAAGGCTGTGGAGCAGCAGCTCCTAGACAGCAAGGCTGTGGAGCAGCAGCTCCTAGACAGCAAGGCTGTGGAGCAGCAGCTCCTAGACAGCAAGGCTGTGGAGCAGCAGCTCCTAGACAGCAAGGCTGTGGAGCAGCAGCTCCTAGACAGCAAGGCTGTGGAGCAGCAGCTCCTAGACAGCAAGGCTGTGGAGCAGCAGCTCCTAGACAGCAAGGCTGTGGAGCAGCAGCTCCTAGACAGCAAGGCTGTGGAGCAGCAGCTCCTAGACAGCAAGGCTGTGGAGCAGCAGCTCCTAGACAGCAAGGCTGTGGAGCAGCAGCTCCTAGACAGCAAGGCTGTGGAGCAGCAGCTCCTAGACACTGATGTCATGTGTCTCAGAAAAACATACAAGACGTGATTGCGCCATCTCCTTCCTCTTGGGGTCACTGGGAGTTTAATAGTGGTTAACTCTTCTGTATTTGACTACTGGACTGTTGAGATATCATCTAGCATTGTGAATTTGGATTTGGTCCTTCCTTACCCTTCATGCCATTTGGGTTGTATGTACTGTACAGTGTTGTTGTTTGGGTTGTATGTACTGTACAGCGTTGTTGTTTGGGTTGTATGTAAAGTAATGTACAGTGTTGTTGTTTGGGTTGTATGTACTGTACAGTGTTGTTGTTTGGGTTGTATGTAAAGTAATGTACAGTGTTGTTGTTTGGGTTGTATGTACTGTACAGTGTTGTTGTTTGGGTTGTATGTAAAGTAATGTACAGTGTTGTTGTTTGGGTTGTATGTACTGTACAGTGTTGTTGTTTGGGTTGTATGTACTGTACAGTGTTGTTGTTTGGGTTGTATGTAAAGTAATGTACAGTGTTGTTGTTTGGGTTGTATGTACTGTACAGTGTTGTTGTTTGGGTTGTATGTACTGTACAGCGTTGTTGTTTGGGTTGTATGTACTGTACAGTGTTGTTGTTTGGGTTGTATGTACTGTACAGTGTTGTTGTTTGGGTTGTATGTACTGTACAGTGTTGTTGTTTGGGTTGTATGTACTGTACAGTGTTGTTGTTTGGGTTGTATGTACTGTACAGCGTTGTTGTTTGGGTTGTATGTACTGTACAGTGTTGTTGTTTGGGTTGTATGTACTGTACAGTGTTGTTGTTTGGGTTGTATGTACTGTACAGCGTTGTTGTTTGGGTTGTATGTACTGTACAGTGTTGTTGTTTGGGTTCTATGTACTGTACAGCGTTGTTGTTTGGGTTGTATGTACTGTACAGCGTTGTTGTTTGGGTTGTATGTACTGTACAGTGTTGTTGTTTGGGTTGTATGTACTGTACAGCGTTGTTGTTTGGGTTGTATGTACTGTACAGTGTTGTTGTTTGGGTTGTATGTACAGTAATGTACAGTGTTGTTGTTTGGGTTGTATGTACTACAGTAATGTACAGTGTTGTTGTTTGGGTTGTATGTACTGTACAGTGTTGTTGTTTGGGTTGTATGTACTGTACAGTGTTGTTGTTTGGGTTGTATGTAAAGTAATGTACAGTGTTGTTGTTTGGGTTGTATGTACAGTAATGTACAGTGTTGTTGTTTGGGTTGTATGTAATGAGAATGAGGGGGTCCCCGGTATATTTTCTATCTTGTAAGGGGTCCTTGGCTGAAAAACATTTGAGAACCTCTGCTCTACAGTGTTGTGATTTGGGTTGTATGTACTATACAGCGTTGTTGATTTGGATTTTTGAATGAAAGATGTGTCATCTGATTCTGAATGCTGTGTTGTTCTATTTGTTCGGTAAGTGTAAAGGAAAAGGATCACCGCAATTTTGTTTTTTGTCACAAACCTGCCTCTCCTGTCTACATTCACTCTATGCAAAGCATGCATAATATACATGTACCATTGCCAAATGGCATTTCCAGCTCCTCCATTTTGACATTTGTTATAAGTGATTTGACATTTATTCTAGGCTATTTCTGATGGGTCTAAATGGTCGACTCAGCAAGTCATATTCACATTCAGTCAAAGTTCACAGCATAACGTTGTACCTCAGCTTCATGCAGCACTCTGCTGCTCTGGCTGAGGCTGGCTACGGTCCTCTGCTGTTGTTATTGGCTGGAATTAGGACAAAATGCCTGTGTGTGTGTGTGTGTGTGTGTGTGTGTGTGTGTGTGTGTACTGTGTGTGTGTGTGTGTGTGTGTGTGTGTGTGTGTGTGTGTGTGTGTGTGTGTGTGTGTGTGTGTGTAAACCTGCAACAGTTTTAGTCATTAAGTCCTCTGATGGGATGTTGAAATCCTGTCCAATATAACTATTGTTCAATTCGTGCCAAGCTGATGGGTTTTTTGGCCGCCTAGTGGCCCCTAACATATTCCTTTTTTCCCCTCTCTCACCGATGTATCAGGTGATCGCTGCTACTCGCCTACTATGTTACAGCCATTTACTAGAGTGTAGGGTTTACATTACAGCAACACTCTCATGGAGGCCAATGTGTGCACAACAGTTGTATCAAAAATAAATAAATAAGTAAATAAATAAATAAATTAATTAATTAATTAATTAATTAATTAATTAATGAGTGAATGAACTTTACAAAACTATGTTTAGAAGAACAACTTTCAATGCATTTTTTTCAATGGGAGCACAGTGTAAACATTTCTCCTTATTTTCATAGCCATTGTACTGTCATTTTACTAGAAAACGAACAAATTTGAAAATAATTCTGCGCTCAATTTGCAGTGTGCACAAGTATTTTCCAGTTTTTCTAATTGACAATACTTTTTGCAACTGCATCACAATTAATCTTCATCTGAGTGCAACCAGCATCTTTATGTTTCTGTATGAAGTTAAAATGCTTATCTCGTCATCTCTGGCAGATATTCCTAATTGTTTCTTTTGAGAAATCAGTGTGGGTATGTTCCTGCAGCACAGTAGCAACATCTGAGCGGAGATACAGTAGGACAGACAGATAGAGAGAGCTTCTCATGCTTCTTCTTCTCTGGCTGCCAATGAACGAGTCATCAAATTTGGGAATACGTGAGCACTCCTTGTTGTGCGAGTCCACTTCCTGTCTGAGTCTGTTACTGGACTATCTTATTTGAATAGCGTGAAAGGAATACTCTCTCTTCCAAACATACATCTTCTTAACTGCCTACCGTTTCCTGTCTTTATGTTGGGACGGAGAGCATGGATAAAGGATTACCGTCACAAAGATTTTGGCATGATATGAGTCTTCCTATTGTTATTTCATTATGCATTTTACTGTTTAAAAAGAACAGAAATCGAGTGTGTATTTTGATATGCAAGCACAATCATCTTCATGCATTTTAAATTGATATCTTTATTAGTATTAGTATCTTTATTAGTATTTTGCTGTCGGTGTTGTTAAAGTGCAATAGAGAGGCAAAGTGAACGTTCCTTCATGCTTTGTTTTCTCCCTGTACTAAGCGCTGGAAAAATATGAATGGCGGTGAACGGAGAATAACGTTACTTTTGATCCCGTTTGAATTGTGCCACAGGGTGCCAACGTTCATTTTGTCAATTTAAAACATAACTTTGCATGTCAAGAAAGTCGCAACGAGGGATCAGCCGAGCAGCATTTTGGTCAACAAACCGCGTCACTGGGTGGCACTGGCAACGGCAATGAAACCCTATGGAGCGTGAGTTTGAGCGTCTGACTCTAGCCGGCTGACGGTGTTTACAATTTAAAAACTGTGACAGTTCACACAACTTTAACACGACATGCATATATTATACATCAAACTCTTGAGCTACTTCTGCTCTCACTCAGAGAAAACTGAGACTAAGCCCTACGCTTCAGTTTGACGACAAACTGCGACTTTCTTGACATGCAAAGTTATGTGTTAAATTGACTAAATTAACGTTGGCACCCCGTGGCACAATTCAAACGGGATCAAAAAAGTAACGTTATTCTCCGTTCACCGCCATTCATATTTATTTCAGCGCTGGTACAGGGAGAAAGCAGGAAGTGACGTTTCATTTTGGCTCTCTATACACTTAGTATACTAAAGAGGAACTACACATGATTTTTAAGTCAATAAAGAGCAGGGTGCAGTAGAGCAGTGATTCTCAAAGTGGGGCCTGGGGACCTGCAGGGGTCCTTGAGGGGGTTCCAGGGGGTCCCCAGCAAAAAGGGGAATCATTTATTTTCACTATAATTCCATCCATAAGTAACACAATGACACAATGTATGACTATTTTAGTCATGGGTTTCATACACTTTCTGAAATAAAAAACAAAAATCGTATCAGATGGGGGACCCTGAGACAAAATCATATAAAATAGCGGGGTCCGTGCTCTAATTTGTGTCCATTTAGGGGGGCTTGACGTGAGCAGGTTAGAGGACCAGTGCAGTAGATTGAACGGGAAAGACCTCAGCACTCTGTAACCCCCCCCTCTCCTCCTTCCCTTCAGGCCTTCAGCAGTGGGGTCTGCAGAGGTCAAACCACAGTCCAGGAGGAGGAACAGGACCTGGCTGCTGCACTGAAGCTTTGGAGCGGCATATCATCTGTCTTCCAGGTCGGCCCCACCACATGGTTCTAATCTCGCCCTGCATGTCTCCACTCTTTACTGGGCTGCTGCTGGGCCAAAAACATGGAGGAGGAACCACAGGCTTCAGATGTGCTCTCTCCATTACGTGTCAGTGTCAATGAATGTTACTCATGTGGGGAAACCACATGGCTCCCCGCTCTGCATGCATCCACGTTAAAGTGTGTTTATATCGTTATGCACGTGGAAATAGGTTTGATTGTGTGTGTGTGTGTGTGTGTGTGTGTGTGTGTGTGTGTGTGTGTGTGTGTGTGTGTGTGTGTGTGTGTGTGTGTGTGTGTGTGTGTGTGTGTGAATGACAATGAGTAGGTCATACGGTGGCCCAGATCCAGAAACTATAACGCGTTTCTTATCTCGTTCACTTTGTCCCGCCTCCAGGCTCTCCATTTATATGTAGCCTAATGCTGTCAAGTTGTTTGCTCAAATGCCGAGTCGATTTATCTGATGATTTGATGTGTGAATATACGGTGTGTTGCTTAACATAGTCCAAAACACTAAAGGAATGCGTTGTTCCTTTAATCATCAAAAATAAGCACAGCCATCATCAGGCGTGCGTTCATTAAAATCATTGAGGATAACATTTATTTCCAATGTGGTTTCCATCGGCTGACCGAGAGTCACTTTGTGATTATTGTGCCATGTGCGGTGTGCCACTTGGAGATCATCTGTGGTACACCATGTGCTATTTTGTGGTACTTATGAGCAGTGTTGGGGGTAACTCATTACAAAAGTAACATATTACTTTTAGCAGTAACTCAGTAATATAACTTATTCTAGGATTTCAGTAATATTATACCAGTTACTTTGTCAAGTAACTCAAGTTACAAATTGAGTTACATTTTATTAAATCAAAGCACATATTTAAAAAAGATACAATCATTTCCTAATCAAACTGTGTTTTTTGTTTTCAAATAACCCCTATAGATGACAATAACAAAGGAAAAGAACAACATTTAGAATTTTGGATTGTTTCCAGCTGATCTGATCTCTGATTAAAGCAGAGTGGAGTTATCCTAATTGAGCCCGTGGTGTGTGAGACTGTGAGTCTAACGTTAACGTCAAGTAGCAGCGAGAGAGACTCTGCTTTTCATAGGCTACAAACATTGTTGACGGATACTTGCTGCGGTTTATAAAACCCTCTAGACCCCAGATATCTCGAGATATCTTGTGCTGCAGTTCACTGGGAATTCTTACTTAAATCAGCATTTTATTGCTCATTCCAAACAAACAGCAACAGTATATCTAAATAAAATAAAAATACAATCATAAAATGTTTCCATGCGAAAAAAAACCCCCACAACTTTCCATTTCAATGAGGCGAGACTAGAAGGAAAGTACAATAAACTTTAACGATGCAACAAACAACACTTAGATTTGGCGTATGACTCCATGGTATGATGACGCTCCTCCTGAGATGTGAGGAGGACCCCCCATAGGGAGTTCTACAGGAGTCATGACATTAAAGAGATACTCAACACTTTTTCCACTTTTCAGGGGTGTGTTTCAGTGTTCAGGGGAGGAGGAGACGGGGGCGAAGCAACTGCTACAGTGAAGATCATCACTGAGGGGTGACAGTGACACACAAGGTGAGTTACAACACAGTAAAATACGAGGGAACTGATATCGCACTCCAGTTAGGTGATTGGCCAGCAGGCCAGAGCGAGGGAAAGCGTGGGAGACATTGATTGGACAGGAATGAAGGGCGTGCATATTTATGAATGAGTGATATAACCTGAACAGGGCGTTGCTGCAGGGGGAGAGATAGATGAATGAAAAGGAACAATGGATTAATGAATGAGATGGTTAATCAGACATTGACTAGGGGAAGTAGTCTTCATCATTGAAAATAGTCTGAGACATTATTTAATTTGGCGCAAATTAGGGGTGTCACGATACACTCAGTTCACGATACGATACGTATCACGATACTGGGTTCACGATAACGATACGATACGATTTTAACAATATTTTTTTAAACTTGAATAATGACAATATATGACTGGAAAAGTAGTATTTTATTTGAAATGCACAAATACAAAACATGCTGTTGTGGGAAATTGTTATTACAATAACAACTAGAAAAAACATGAGATTGGAGATAAGGCGTATCTTGAAATAGAATGAGTTACACCGTCACTTAGATTTACTTTGAACTAAAAGGTTTCTCAGCAGTATAAATTCTCATTATGCATCTTCAGTTTTTCTTCAAACTCAAACAACAAGACTTTTCTTCGTCTATTTTTTATGCATCTTCAGTTTTTCCTGTCAAGTAAACAGTTTTGCCAGAAACTCAATTGAATGGTTTCTCTCCTGTATAACTTCTCATGTGTCTCTTCAGAGACTTGTTCAACTGAACTACTTTCCACACATTGAACTTCAACAAACAAAGACGTTTCTTAGTCTATTTTTTGATTTTTTGATTTTTTTTTTTTTTTTTTTTTTTTTTTTGCGATATGATATTTCATCTCAACGATACATATCGTGACGTTTTACTATCGCGAAATTTCGTGGGACGATATATTGTGACACCCCTAGCGCAAATACATGGCAATGCGATTCAAATACATTCAAATACATGGCAATGCGATTCAAATACATTCAAATACATGGCAATGTCAACATTCACAGTGTGACAACAAAACAGATCTTTCCTCTCTGAACAATGAGCTTTCAACATCCATACAAAACCTCCAGCGCCTCGACCCACACAGTGATAAGATCAGACCCACACAGTGATAAGATCAGACCCACACAGTGATAAGATCAGACCCACACAGTGATAAGATCAGACCCACACAGTGATAAGATCAGACCCACACAGTGATAAGATCAGACCCACACAGTGATAAGATCAGACCCACACAGTGATAAGATCAGACCCACACAGTGATAAGATCAGACCCACACAGTGATAAGATCAGACACGTCCTCCAGCGCCTCGACCCACACAGTGATAAGATCAGACACGTCCTCCAGCTCCTCGACGCACACAGTTATAAGATCAATGAGCTTTCAACATCCATACAACACCTCCAGCGCCTCGACCCACACAGTGATAAGATCAGACCCACACATTGATAAGATCAGACACGTCCTCCAGCTCCTCGACCCACACAGTGATAAGATCAGACATACAAAACTTCCAGCGCCTCGACCCACACAGTGATAAGATCAATGAGCTTTCAACATCCATACAAAACCTCCAGCGCCTCGACCCACACAGTGATAAGATCAGACCCACACAGTGATAAGATCAGACCCACACAGTGATAAGATCAGACCCACACAGTGATAAGATCAGACCCACACAGTGATAAGATCAGACCCACACAGGGATAAGATCAGACCCACACAGTGATAAGATCAGACCCACACAGTGATAAGATCAGACCCACACAGTGATAAGATCAGACCCACACAGTGATAAGATCAGACCCACACAGGGATAAGATCAGACCCACACAGTGATAAGATCAGACACACACAGTGATAAGATCAGACCCACACAGGGATAAGATCAGACCCACACAGTGATAAGATCAGACCCACACAGTGATAAGATCAGACCCACACAGTGATAAGATCAGACCCACACAGGGATAAGATCAGACCCACACAGTGATAAGATCAGACACACACAGTGATAAGATCAGACACACACAGTGATAAGATCAGACCCACACAGTGATAAGATCAGACCCACACAGGGATAAGATCAGACCCACACAGTGATAAGATCAGACACACACAGTGATAAGATCAGACCCACACAGGGATAAGATCAGACCCACACAGTGATAAGATCAGACCCACACAGTGATAAGATCAGACCCACACAGTGATAAGATCAGACCCACACAGGGATAAGATCAGACCCACACAGTGATAAGATCAGACCCACACAGTGATAAGATCAGACACACACAGTGATAAGATCAGACCCACACAGGGATAAGATCAGACCCACACAGTGATAAGATCAGACCCACACAGTGATAAGATCAGACCCACACAGTGATAAGATCAGACACACACAGTGATAAGATCAGACCCACACAGTGATAAGATGGATGCATCAAAGTTGCCACAACCTGGTCAGTCCTACAGACTCTTCGGTGCACTGCCACCCAGAAAACAATGTCCGTCTCTGGCGGTGAGAGCCAGGTATACGTCCCGCTGTTTAGTGAAGGTGATCTTGTGTCTGTCGTTTTATTGAATAAAAACAGGCGATTTCGATCAAAAGACGTCAACTCGCTATGTCTTCGTCACTTTTTCCACTGTCTCACAGCACAATCTGACACTTCCAGAAGGTTTTCTAAGTGTCACGCTCAGCTGGTGAAGCCATTTTTAGGTCTAGCCTACGACTAAACCCGGGGGAAATTAAACGTCTCGGTGTCACCAGATAAATTGTTCTGGTTCTGGTTCATCTATGACAACTTGAAGTCTATAAAAAAAAACAAAGCTGATAACAAGATTTTCAGTTTTTGGTACATTTTAAACCATTTAAAAATGAAGGCGGTGTAGAGGAAATCATGCTGTTTTACAACCACTAAACAACCAACTCACATTTGCTTTCTTTCTTTTCATCCCCTCTGCAAACAAAGACATTAAAGTTAACTGCTGTTGTTTGCGTTTCATTTTTATGAACTGCCGGCCGGTCTGCTGCTTCCTCCTTCCTCCCGGCATCCACAGACACCCAAATGTACTAAAACTATAGAACTACAGGTCCTTACACATCAAGAGCGATGCGAATATACAGCACCAAATTGCGATACGAATTTTGACCCACCTGTCAATCACAGCCACAGTGTACAGTACACGTCGGAAGTGAATTTCTGAAAAATCGACTGTGGTTCGAAAAAATAAACACCGCAATAACGCACAGCGAAACTTCGCCGTTGGTATGCACGGTTGCATTGACTGATATAGGTTCGGAAAATATTATTGATGTGCAAATTAATCGCACGAAAAACGCTCCCGATGTGTAAGGACCTTAACGGCCGGAACACACATCTTGCGTGTGCGTGGCGTGTGCGTGTGCGTGGCGTGCTTGCTGCGGCTGGCACGCCCGTGGCATCCACACAGGCAGCGTGGCTGGTGCGTGGCAGCTGCTGCGCTGCTGCCTGTCTGCCAACTATCTTCCTATAGAGTTTACCATTTATTAAATTTGCTATAAACAATACAATGATGATTTTAACTGAAGATCGCTTGGGCTCACTTCAGAATCGAGGCAGTATGATTTGTGTGTGTGTGTGTGTGTGTGTGTGTGTGTGTGTGGTGGGGAGGGGAGGAACGAAGCCACGTTGTAGCCTATCTGGTTTTTCAGAGGGCAGGAGAACTGCAGCTGTGAGCTCAGCTCATCCTCTCGTCTCAAATCAAAACGAGCCTTGATTGGCAACCAGAGTCAAAAAAAATATGCCGCAAATTCGCCCAGAGAAATAAACACGGAAGTGTTGTGAGAATTTTATTGTTGATATAAAAGAGAATATGCTCTCAATTGTATAACATTGTAATTTAGGATGTTACCTGAACGCAACACAGGTGGTTACAGCCAATGACATGCACGGAAAACGTATGTATGTGTGTGTGTGTCTCTGACCCAGTGTCAGTGTCAATAAACAGCTCCATGGGAGAAGAACCACAGAGAAAGAGAAACTGTTCCTCGTGTATATTTATTTCCTCCGTCTTGCTGCTGCTCTGGGAGTGCACGCGAGAACTGCTGCATTAACCCACTCTGCTAACAGTTATTATGTCTGCTTTGAAAATAGTGCTTGTATGATATGATTATGAACAGAAATAGGTCATTTTTAATGAGTATTTCTGTAGAGACGCTAGAGACACGCGCGCGGAAAGCTGAAAAAATAGGCTTCGCTTCTATTCTCTAGATGACGCGCGTCTCACGCTCGCAAGACACGCGCCTGAGACGCGCGTCTGATGCCGGTGGTGTGGCTGCTGTAACCTGTTAACATGGGAACCAAAATGAAAACGCCACGCAGACGCCACGCAGACGCACAGCACACGCAAGATGTGTGTTCCGGCCGAGACTGATAGAACCGCATAGACATGTTTTGCATGTCCGCTACTGATCATGGCACATTTTTGGAGGTATATCAGGGCCTATCAACGCTATGTCCTTAGGACCCTGGAGCTCTTAAACCCTATGTAGCTGACATAATCATACATGATCTAATGAGCACAATTTCATTCAGATATCTTCATGTGTGAGGTCAAGTGACCCATTCGAAGATAGTCATGCCTATTTACCTTTGTCAAAAACTGTGCCGACTTTGGAGCAGGTACTTTGGCTGGTACCTAAGCATTCGTCTGGATTTCTAGTTTCGGCCAATACCAGAATCTTCCCTGTAGCTTCAAAAATTAGCACGCCAGAGCTCCTCAAATACTAGCGGCCCACTCATTTTCTGAGCTTCAACTTAAAAATATTCCGTGGCCCACTAGAGGGCGCTCATGGCCCGACCCAGTGGTTGAGAAACACTTTTTAAGGGGTTCCAGAGGTCATTGAAGGGGTTCAATGGGTCCTTGAGGGGATTCCAGGGGTCCTTGAAGGATTCCAGAGGTCCTTGAAGGTGCTCCATTGCCCCTTTAAGGGGTTCCAGAGGTCCTAACCCTAACCCTAACCTTTACATTAGGTTTAGCGTTATGGTGGTTTTGGTTTTTTTATGTTGCGAGAGAAGGCATGCACTGTTAATGACAACTTCAAGTGCACTTTAATAAAATACACTGTTCAATCTGTGAAACTAGAATCATGATGTGTGGCTGTCAGTCTGTCCGTCAGTCTGTCTGTCAGTCTGTCCATCTTCACCTTGTTAGTGTTGGAGACATGACTGTGTCATGTGACTGTGTGGCGCCACTGCTTCAAAATACTGTAGGCACCTCTGTCCCCATCTTTAATCCCCATTAACATTTCCACCATTGGCACAGACAGAAATGCTGTTTTATTGCTCTTTGACTGTGAGTAATGCTGCAACCCAGCCTCAAAATAAGGGCGTTGTGTCACAGGCAAACTCATTTGCTATGTTGTGAAACTGTTAACTGTTACCTTGATCCAGAGCCACTATAGGACTAATCAGTAGCTAATAAGACTTAAAAGTCCTATTAGTGATATTATATCGTTTTTTTTACGGTCACTATTGTGACCGTTGGCTACATTTCAGTTGTATAAAATAATTGCACGACAATATAAACATAAAAATAAACATAGCATTAGCAAGGGTGGAATTTATGGGAGGGGGAGGACATGCAGGGGACATGCCCCTATATATATATATATATATATATATATATATATATATATATATATATATATGGGGATGTATGGGTTTCCTATAGGGTTATTCTATAAATATCATAGATAAGTAATATTATTCTATAAATCAGAATGAATGGGTACATATCAAAATTATGAAAAAACATGGTGATGCTAGCTCGGGTAGGGGTATCTAAAAAACTGAAGCCCTTTTGAGGATTTGGGCCTGTACTAATTGTGCCCCCCCTCTAACCCTAACCCCCCCTTTCCCCCACGCACACACACACACACACACACACACACACACACACACACACACACATCTTTGAAATAAAAAATTGTGACCGTGATCATGAGCTTTCCTCAACCAAACAACATGAATCTGCTCTCGTGTTTCACCCTGCTGCTCACACCTCTTCTCATAAGTGATGTAATGCTCGTATGAAACATGACGTCTTACCCCAAAAGTCAAATAGTGTTGACCTTTTAATTTCCCCGAATGTGAATGATGGTGGTTTCTGTGAACAAGACGAGGCAGAGGGTCTCTGGGCCCCTAACGACAGTAGCAGAAGCTGCTCTGCATACCTTCACTGCTACAGTCATTACAGGCAGGATCCACACCAACCCCCAGAGCTCCACTGTGCTCTGCTCTGTGCCTAACCTGTGTCTCCTGTCTGTCCTCGTCTGCTCTGGAACAAAACTACATGAAGCCCCTGTCTCCCGGTTGCTATGTTCTGCACCCTGCATTACACCAACCTTCTCGGTTTTATCAGTAGGCACCAATACATGTATTTCTGCTCTGCTTGCACCTTAAATGTGTCCTTAGCTTTTCCTCCTAACTTCAAAGAAAATATTTTTTCGACAACAATGTCATATACATATTCTGTATCACCTTGTTGGGTTCCAACGCATTGTTTAAGCTAGCTACCTGCTTATACTGAGTCACGTAGCATCGTGTAAGCTACTGTAGCTAGCTACCTGCTTATACTGAGTCACGTAGCATCGTGTAAGCTACTGTAGCTAGCTACCTGCTTATACTGAGTCACGTAGCATCGTGTAAGCTAGCTAGCTACCTGCTTATACTGAGTCACGTAGCATAGTGTAAGGTAGCTAGCTACCTGCTTATACTGAGTCACGTAGCATCGTTTAAGCTACTGTAGCTAGCTACCTGCTTATACTGAGTCACGTAGCATCGTGTAAGCTACTGTAGCTAGCTACCTGCTTATACTGAGTCACGTAGCATCGTGTAAGCTAGCTAGCTACCTGCTTATACTGAGTCACGTAGCATCGTTTAAGCTAGCTAGCTACCTGCTTAGACTGAGTCACGTAGCATCGTGTAAGCTAGCTAGCTACCTGCTTATACTGAGTCACGTATTCAAAGATACCCAAGATGTCTCTTTTTTATGTCTGTATCATTACAGCAAATTGAATAAACGTGGTTGTCCTGTGCATCATTTTAAACACATGTCCAACATAATTCAGCATGACATGTTTGGTATCTTTGGAAATGCACCAAACTTTGGAAAGTGGGTGCATTGAGTGCTCTTACGTGAAACTCTGAAACTAACCCTGAGTGTGTCCGTGTGCACCAGGGAGAGTTTGGGATAGTTCACATACCTAACCTGAATGTTCACTGGTCTCAACTGCCAACACTAAAGCCTGTATTAAGAGTCCTAAAACCCAGAAATGAGTTCACAGCTTAGCACTCCTGCTTCTCTCGTCTCAAAGACAATGGGCTTTTTCAGTGGCTTTTGGTTAGATGCCTGAAATAAGCTCTGTGGTTAACAAAAGGTTTATGATACTTGCAGATTTAGTTCGGCGAGATGATCTTCACAAATGAACACTACTTTTATGATTTTTGAAGCGTAATGCAATCGTGACACATCTGGCAATTGCATTTTGTCAACTTTAACCACATACGTTATTTCAAGCATCTAAGAACCCATTCAAGAAACCCATTGATTGACGAGGGAACCAGGGCAATGCTAACTGATGCTAACTTCTGGATTGGCCTACAAAAATACATCATCTCTCCAGCACTCTATTAGAGCAGATCAAGCATTCGAATGAGATTAGTCTGGGTTTAGTTCTGGGTCCATCAGATATATGATGTGGTCTAATAATTTCTGGTCAAGTCTCTTCTGAGCTGTGGTTGTAGATGTTTGTTCTGGTGTGACTCGTGGGGTTACATGACCACTGTCCTGGGATTGACTCCATCCTGGTAATTGATCATGTGTCAGAGACAGAGTATTGCTTTTGTTTTGCTCCTCAGCTCATGTAACAATGGTTTAGAGCACATTTATCATCATCACAAGAGAACACCACCCGCCTCCCCCGTTAACGTGATAAAACATTCTGTTCTTCCTGTGGTCTCATAAAAGAAATTCACCTCATTGCACACAGTGCTACTCTATAATTGTATACTTTTCTGTATACTAACTTTAAGCCGCTTGAGCAACTCATTTCAGTCTCCTACAGCAGTGGTTCTTAACCTGGGGGTCGCGACCCCCCGGGGGTTGCAAGATTATTTTGGGGGGTCGCGGGGTGGCTTAGATTTATTTTTCCATTATATCTCCCATGCAAATGATATAGTGTATTCATATAATGATTGTATGACTACACTATAAATGATATAGTGTATTCATATAATGATTGTATGACTACACTATAAATGATATAGTGTATTCATATAATGATTGTATGACTACACTATAAATGATATAGTGTATTCATATAATGATTGTATGACTACACTATATAATTTGCACGGGAGATATAATGGAAAAATAAATCTTAAAGAAGAAGAAAAAAAAACATATTTAAATCAATTTAAATAAATCACCGGGCGGTGGGGGTCGCGGACCCAAAACATATTTTTTTGGGGGGTCGTGGCTTCAAAAAGGTTGAGAACCACTGTCCTACAGAACATCAAGTGATGATTATGTTCCATACAGTAGATGCGAGAAATGGTTGACAACCTTGTAACTAAGGCCGCAGTTTCAATTCCTGCAACAACCAACTGTCCTGTTGAAGCAAGACACCGACCGGAACCTCGGGTCTAATTAAGTGTCTGGTAAATTCTTAAAATAAAATGAAAGGTCAAATCTATGACAACCAACCAAAGTAGTGGAATGAGTCGACAAAACAGAATTTGTCAAAAGTATTGATTGATTACCAGCCTGATGAGAAATACCTTAACCTTCTGACGTAATTCTCACTAAGGCAATAGGCAGTTTGTCAAAACGAACACCAAAATAGGGAATTAATGAAAGTCTTTTTCACATTCATAGGAAATAATGAGTCTCGTTTGATGTGATTCCAGGGACGTTGCCCAACATGATGGACCTGCCTGGAATCTGGCTATGGCCTGTGTGGTAGGCAGGCCATAACTGGTTGACTCTGTTGCCCAGACTAGAGACCAAACTTTGCGTGTTTGTGTGTGGTGTTTGTTCTCCCACTTTGCCAGCCTCACATCATACCCACACCTTCTGTTCTGTCCTCTTTTTATGAAGAAGTAAAGTCCCTTTGAGGACGAACAGGATCTCATAAACTTGTCGCCACGAAAGAGCTTGTAAAGGTTAGTAAAATACACCTTTGCTGTGTGTGCTGTTTCCTGTCTGGAACGGAGGTGGCATGAAAAGCACTGGACACTGAAAGGGTCCAAAGTCTTAAATCTCTAAATTGCAAGTTCAAATATTCAACGTTAGTCTTTTTTTTTTTTTTTTTTTTTTTTTGCACATCTGCATAATAGGAATATAGAGAAGAAGTGAATGAATGAATGAATTGGTTGAAAATGAATGGGTTTTTCAATCGAGGCGTCGACAAAATTCACATGAGCAGTCTTTGGACATATTCTCTGTAGTCTACAGATAATATGTCCAAAGAATATGTCCGAAGACTGCTCATGTGAATTTGGTCGACGCCTCACTCAGTGCGTTTACATGCACACCAATAAACTGATAACTGCGAGTAATCAGTTTATGGCAATAATCTGATTTCTGCGTTTACATGCACTTTATTAATCTGACAATAGGAGAAACCCGGGTTTACATGATTCAGTCAATTAGTCGGATTTCTCTCCAGAAGGCGGCGGTAATTCAACTTTTTACATGCAACTTGTACATGCGCAGATGTATAAACCCACAAGAAACCTGATACGCTGTATACATGCACTGAAAAGACAGGTTATTGGCCAAAAACCTAGGTATGTTTATTGGTTTATTCATAACCTGATAACGGCCATAAACGGATAAAGCTTATCGGTTTATGCTGTTTACATGACCATTTGAATAATCAGGTAACTCCAGAAATCCGCTAATAAACTGTTTATTGTCTGCATGTAAACGCACTCAATGTAGATACTGTGAGTCTAGCAGTGGCTGTCATCTCACTGGCTGCTGCTTTTCTGCTGTACTGAATAAACAACCCTGTCAGCAGAAACACAGACATCAAGATTCACCTAGAAAGACTTCCCTGGAGTCATTGGAGTGTGGTCTCCATCATGTGGTCTCCATCATTCCCAAACTATGTCCGGGTTTCACCGCACATCATTAGCTCACACCAAACCAAAGCAGAAGCGCGTCTGCAGGGGAAATGCAGTAATTGGTGCAAAGCAAGGTAAAGGAAACGTGCAGAAAGGTTGCTCTTATGGAACAGAAGCTGTTTTTTCTCTGTGCCTGTTTCCTCAAGGTCTAGTCTGAGCTTCTCAGTTAGCAGCAGCTATACATTACAAGCAGGACATGAGGATCCACTAGTCCACCACACCACAAACCATATTGATAACACTCATACATTGAAAGATGCCTGGAAGGACAGGTGTAGGGCCTGGCTGTGCTCTCCCCTGCTGTGGGCCTGGTTGTACTTTCCCCTGCTGTGGGCCTGGTTGTGCTCTCCCCTGCTGTGGGCCTGGTTGTACTTTCCCCTGCTGTGGGCCTGGTTGTGCTCTCCCCTGCTGTGGGCCTGGTTGTATTCTCCCCTGCTGTGGGCCTGGCTGTATTCTCCCCTGCTGTGGGCCTGGTTGTATTCTCCCCTGCTGTGGGCCTGGTTGTATTCTCCCCTGCTGTGGGCCTGGCTGTATTCTCCCCTGCTGTGGGCCTGGCTGTATTCTCCCCTGCTGTGGGCAAGGCTGTATTCTCCCCTGCTGTGGGCAAGGCTGTATTCTCCCCTGCTGTGGGCCTGGTTGTGCTCTCCCCTGCTGTGGGCCTGGTTGTGCTCTCCCCTGCTGTGGGCCTGGTTGTGCTCTCCCCTGCTGTGGGCCTGGCTGTATTCTCCCCTGCTGTGGGCCTGGTTGTGCTCTCCCCTGCTGTGGGCCTGGTTGTGCTCTCCCCTGCTGTGGGCCTGGTTGTGCTCTCCCCTGCTGTGGGCCTGGCTGTATTCTCCCCTGCTGTGGGCCTGGTTGTGCTCTCCCCTGCTGTGGGCCTGGTTGTGCTCTCCCCTGCTGTGGGCCTGGTTGTGCTCTCCCCTGCTGTGGGCCTGGTTGTGCTCTCCCCTGCTGTGGGCCTGGTTGTGCTCTCCCCTGCTGTGGGCCTGGTTGTGCTCTCCCCTGCTGTGGGCCTGGTTGTGCTCTCCCCTGCTGTGGGCCTGGCTGTATTCTCCCCTGCTGTGGGCCTGGTTGTGCTCTCCCCTGCTGTGGGCCTGGTTGTGCTCTCCCCTGCTGTGGGCCTGGTTGTGCTCTCCCCTGCTGTGGGCCTGGTTGTGCTCTCCCCTGCTGTGGGCCTGGTTGTGCTCTCCCCTGCTGTGGGCCTGGTTGTGCTCTCCCCTGCTGTGGGCCTGGTTGTGCTCTCCCCTGCTGTGGGCCTGGTTGTGCTCTCCCCTGCTGTGGGCCTGGTTGTGCTCTCCCCTGCTGTGGGCTTTGTACTTTATGCGATGAGGTCAGCTAATGAATGCTCAATGGAAAAACAACACATGGACAACTCTCCAGGATCTCCAGCAATAATCCTCTCTCTCTTTCCCTCTCTCTCTCTCTCCCTCTCTCTCTCTGCCTCTCTCCCTCTCTCTCCCCCTATCTCCCTCTCTCTCTGCATCTCTCTCCCCCCCCCCCTCCCTCTCCCTCTGCCTCTCTCTCTCTCCCTCTCTGCCTCTGTCTCTCCCTCTCTCTCTCTGTCTCTCTCTCTCTCTCTCTCTCTGTCTCTCCCCCCCTCTCTCCGTCTCTCTCTTTCTGTCTCTCTCCCTCTCTCTCTCCCCCTATCTCCCTCTCCCCCTCTCCCTCTCTCTCTCCCTCCCCCCCTCTCTCTCTCCCTCGCTCTCTCTCCCTCTCCCCCCCTCTCTCTCTCCCTCCCCCCCTCTCTCTCTGCCTCTCTCTCTCTCCGTCTCTCTCTCTGCCTCTCTCTCTCCCTCTCTCTCTCTGTCTCTCTCCCCCCCTCTCTCTCCGTCTCTCTCTCTGCCTCTCTCCCTCTCTCTGTCTCTCTCCCCCCCTCTCTCTCCGTCTCTCTCTCTGCCTCTCTCTCTCCCTCTCTCTGTCTCTCCCCCCCCTCTCTCTGCCTCTCTCTCTCTCCGTCTCTCTCTCTGCCTCTCTCCCCCCCTCTCTCTCCGTCTCTCTCTCTGCCTCTCTCTCTCCCTCTCTCTGTCTCTCCCCCCCCTCTCTCTGCCTCTCTCTCTCTGCCTCTCTCTCTCTCTCTCCCCCTCTCTCTCTGCCTCTCTCTCTCCCCCTATCTCCCTCTCTCTTTCTCCCTCCCCCCCCTCACTCTTCACTCACTCCTACTTTATGTCAGTAGGCAGCAGAGGGAATGGCCCTGATGTAATGCTATTAATGAAATATGGCTTGGGGCTGTGCTTGACACTTACGGTAGCCTACATCTGTCCAGGTGAATGAAGTCATTTATTTCATTCATTTTTGAAGTATTCAATATTTTTTCTATTATTTTCCCCAAGCAAGTCAATTGATTTATCCAACAAACACTATGATCTTGCCCTTTTGGACTTATAATTATGGCATCTTTCAGTACAGCTGAAATAGAGAGTGCATTGCCATGCACCTTTGTAAGCAAATAAGCTGATGAAGAAGACAGTCAGACTCTAGCTCAGTGAGATAAACTGCTGTTTGTCATGTAGTTGTTCACTGGTTCAAAGCCCACTTGTCAAACTCTTTATGCCTTCCATATTGTTGTCAGTATGAAAACTTGTAGAAATCAGAAGCTAACACCCACACTGAGGAACAGTCTCCCATTTCTTTAACTCATTGAGTGCCAATGACGACAATCGTCGTCAATTCGTTTAGTAACGTAGAGTGCCAATGACGACGATTGTCGTCAATTGCGTTTTTTGACGGTGGGACGTGGATCAAAGCCTAATATATCTCCTGTAAAATTTTGGGGCATGTTGAATGTGTATAACCTATTTTACCGACCCATTAGGTGGCGACAGTGCTCTCCAGATTAGAGAAAGTTGAGTAAAAACAGCAGAAAAAGCCGTGATGAAACCATTCTCAGGTCATGCTTTTCGCTGTCGCGCTGGGAGCCGGCACACAACGGTGGGGGGCTCCGAAAATAGACCCTGGGTGCAGCACACTTTGAAACGCGCAGCAGAAAGCCCAAAATCGGACGCAGCTTCATCCCAGCTCACAACCGAAACCCCAGAAACGAGCGAGCCCGATCCAGACTGCCCCCGACGAGCGGCCGCCATCCAGGCAGCAGAGACTCGCCTGACACAAGCAGCACTCAGAGCGAGCAGAGCCACCAGAGACACTCCCAGGAGGAGGAGTTTGCAGTAGAGGGGGGTGGGGGTGCTGTTATATTGAAGGAAATTACTGTTCAGATGTTTCAGGTCAGAAAATATTAGCTTCAGAGTCAGCTTGAAATGCTATATTTCACAAAAGGCTCAATATCTCAGCTTCTAGATGGAAACGCATGTATTTGCTGTTTTTGACCTATCTTCTCCGGCTGATAACTAAAGAACGGAAAATTATATCAATAAACTTTTTTTTGCTGCTGATACAATAGTCTCATCGTTCTTTGTGCATGTTCGGTGTTTACATAGTAATATCACACAATATTCTGTGGGCCTCGAGAAATCACTGAAAACGCTCTGAAACTCTGGCACTGGGAGCATCCGTTCTCCAAAAGTGGCTGGAAACACACCGGTTGACAGAGCGCCTCCTACAGACAGTCAGCCCACCCCGGGCCCTCAGTCACTTTTGAATGGCAACAGCCAGAGGAAAGAGTGAAAACCGCTGAGAAAACCAGTCTTAAAAAGTCTGACCTGGTGGCACAGAGGGTTAGCTTGCTGCCCAGCAGTATTGAGGCCTCAATCACTTTTGAGGTTGTGGGTTCGAGTCTCAGTCAGTTTTGAATGGCGACAGCCAGAGGAAAGAGAAGAAAGCGCCCAGAGATTAGCTATGTTCAACCGAGTCTACTTAACTATTTCTAAATTGACTAAAAGCTCAAATATAGCCTTTTCAAGATTTTGACGTATAGCCAGGCACTTCAAAAGCCATACAGAGAGAAATACAGCATCAGTGGCAGTGATTGTGGTTCACTGTGTATGTCAGCTGCCTTCAGAGGTAGAGGGAGAGGCAGATAATCATAGTTTTTTTTTAAATAATAACAACACTAAATAATTAATTAAGTTAAATTATATTTACACTAAAGTCAGGTGCTTTCATCACATTTATGTTATTTTCCTTTAACTCGTGCTTTTTTTTGTCTTCCATCCATAATTTATAAAATATATTTTCAGCCATTGTATACTTTATTGACAGATGTATGTTGCTTTACAGCTGAAATTGGGTGAGAGAGCTTAAATTGGATGAGAGACTAGAGAGAGTGATAAAGAGAGAGAAGTTTTGCTGAAGAGCCCACTGTAAGAAGTTAATGAGACAGGTCAAACTTTTAATAGTGGGAGTGTGAAAAGTTCAACCTGTCTGGTTGAACTTTTTTAAGGCTAGTTACGTTCTAGATAACCCTGATTGGTTGCTTTGGATTCTAATGAGGCAGGAGGAAGGGATGTCATTTTAAGGATTTTAACAATATATTTTAACCTTTTTTTGTGGGAAAAAACCATCAGACACAACTTTTTATTCAGAGTATTTTATATGTATCTTGAAACATGACTTTAGGGGGTCTTAAAGTTAAAAAAAATCAGTTTTTGGAGTTTTTACACACATCACTCCCCACTTTTAAATCCCGACTTAAAACCTACCTGTTGCTTAACCACCTCTTCCTACCTCGCCTCCTCCCCCTTTTCCACCTCCCTCTCTTCTGTCTGGGCCCTCCCACACTCTCCCTCCCTCCCCTCTGTTTCCATAGATCCCTGATCCATGTGTTAATTGTTACTTGTATCTGTTGCCTGTTGTGATCTTGTTTTCTATGTACTCATACGGTGTCAGCGTCTTTGGGTCATTGAAATGCGCTTTATAAATCAATTTTTTTTTTTATTATTATTAACATTCATTTATTTGAACAAGTAAATCATTTGAGATATCCTAATAGTCATGTTAGCTGCATCATCAAGAACTGTGAAATCAGTATGACTCAAGCAACATTGATTTTTAGACACGTGGGGTCGATCTATACATCAGCATTTGTTACTCTCAGATCACCTGGATGTCCACCTCCCATATGTAGCACGATCTAATAACCATTGGATGTCATGATTGTACAATGAGTTTGATCAATGATGAGGAGAATAGTGTATTCTAAAGTCCCTGTGGCACTCTGCCCAGAGAGGAGGGGGGGGGGGTGCCTGAGGCCCAGTCAGAGCAGCATAAAAGAGACGGTGGAGGAGTAAGTTCAACCACAGTAGAGAAGAGGGGGAGAGGGGGAAGTAGGTGAGAGAGAAACAAGGAAAGAAACAGAGAGAGAGAGAGAGAGGTTCCCACACCAAAAGCTGCACCGAGAAGCTCAGATCCAACATTCTCTACTCGACGCTGCAAGAAGGTAAGAAAATACACATCATTCTGTCTAACTGTAGCTTGCACTTTAACCAAACTAAGTGGAATCCAATACTGATGACCTGCATGATTAAAACGCTAATTGATTAGTACAGTAATCCTTTGATTTAGTACATTTATAAAGTTAAACAGATCATTCATTCCAATTGAAAGACTAATTTGAATCACCATCTACATCTGATGAATCATTATATGAAGTCACAATTAAAACGTTTGTTCCCTTAAATCATTTGGAGGGTAGGCTAATCCACAAGTAATCCCACATCACATACATCGCTCATTACCATTGTAGCAACTTAGATCAATAACTATAACTAACTAATGATTCTGCTACACAGGATAAGCAATTCATTGATTTCAAAACATTGCATCCACAATTTTCCAAGTATATTTCAACTCAAATCTAAAATCTCCAAATGCAAACTGTGTGTGTGTGTGTGTGTGTGTGTGTGTGTGTGTGTGTGTGTGTGTGTGTGTGTGTGTGTGTGTGTGTGTGTGTGTGTGTGTGTGTGTGCGCGTGCGCGTGCACGTGCGTGCGTGCGTGTAGCCCAGTGTTTCGTCAGTGGATGCAGAAGAAATGTTTTACTGTTCCCCTGATAAAGGCTGATGGCTAACACAGATGTGGAATCTGAGTGGGGCTCTGTGCAGCCATAACGTCTTTCCCTGTGTGGCTCGCTCTGCTCTGCTCAGCTCAGAGGACGGAATCTATCCTTTTTGATTGGGTTTTGGAGAAACATTGTTTATTTTAGTCATAAACTATTGTATTTTGTTTTATTGATCCTACTTAAAATATGAAAGCTCTATCTGTAGAATCAGTAGAATTCGAGTGTTTTAAGATAGGTGACTATTTGGATTCTATGTAAATCATCATAGATATTAGATAATCAATTGGTCTGATATAGCACAATTAAGATCCATTTGCTGAAACCATAGTGCAAAATGTGTGTGTTAAACTTTCAAAAAGTTAAAAAGGGAAAAGCTTTGAATGGGGGCTATTGTGGAATGAAACAAAACTTGCTCATACATACACATCATTATTATTGTGTTGTAGATGATAGTTAATGTAAAGGTTTAATTATTATCCTTTGTTATTCACGTTTGCTTTAGCCTGAACATACATTTTTCTTTTTGTGTGAGAGTACATTGAGAGTTAAGCCAACCGGAGGCAATTTATAAGGTTTCTGTTATGTATGTTGCTTCATTTGGTGAATCTTTCCTTTCGTTGTCTTCTTCCTCTTCCCGCCTCTGAAGCTCTGCTGCTGGACTCTTATCGTCTCTGAAGTTCCTGGTGTCAAAGGGTCATTCTAGAGGTGAAAGGTCAAGGGGTCACAAACCGCAGCAGGGTGCCAGAATGTCAGTGTGGCCTCTCCTCCTGGTGCTGGGAGTCACCGCAACTACTGCTGTTACAGCTCAAGGTGGGGGTCTCAACAAGATGCTGGGAGTGATGGGTCCCTTCTTGTTGTCGTCAAATATGCAGAAGCACCACAGCCCCGCCCCCTCTCTCTCTCTCACACACACACACACACACACACACACACACACACACACACAGATGCATGCACATATACACATGCACACACAGGGGAGGCTGTACCAATTGCTATATTACAATACACATGACGTGGGCTGAGAAAAGTGACATTTTTCATGAACATCAAAATAGGATTCTGTTAAACGGATGATATTCTTGGTGTGGAAATTCAGTTCTGGATCTCAATTAGGGATGGGACCGATCCAATATCGGTATCGGGTGCCGATACTGACATACAGTAATTCACGGATCAGAATCGTGATTTTTTTTTTTTTTTTGTGCAATTCCAGCAGAGTAATAGTTCAATAGTTTAATTTCCCCCAAAACATTCAAGTTAGCAAGAAAACACAAATGAGTTTGTGACTGCTAATGCATTATGGCATATTCTCAATTAGTGTCAACAAGAATGTTATTGTTACGTTATTATTACATACAAAGTTACAGTGGCGGCAGAATGAGTTTGCAAAAGAAATTGACTTTTTTGGATGATTTTTAGCCATATTTAGAGGAATATCTAATTTTAAATTAACAGTTGTGATGTCATTATTCAGTCTTAAGAACCAATATTTGATCCTTTTCTCACTCACTCCTATGTCACCACTTGCTCTCCCTGCAGGACTTGAAATGAGCTTTTTTGACCACCTGCCAATATGGCTGCTAGAAGTTACCAGCCAATTAGAATGTCGACTAGCCAAAATGTTTTTCTTGAAATAAACCATAATATGAGTGGGTTAATTTAAGCATAAGTATCAGTAAGTGGCCCGGGATTCCCAAAGCCTGTGTTGAGGGTCACACGAACAATAATGCACTCTTGAAGCTAAATAAATCCAAAACCAACAAGTTTATTATTATTTTCTTTTTACTTCAACGTAGAACAGTCATTTCTTACACATGAGATTACTTTTAGCCTTTTAGTCATAAAGATTATTGAAAGATATTCCATATTCCAGACTGAAATGTTCTAACAGAAGTGCAGTATTGGCCAGAATGACATGAACATTTGGACACTTATTCAGCGGGTGTCCCCCTAAACTCATATTTAGGGGGACAAAATGTCCCCATGTCCCCCCGCTTCCGGCGCCACCTATGCAAAGTTATTATTACATACTTACTTACTTACTTGCGCCTATCGCTCCTGGAGGAGCATAGGCCGTCGACAACAGTTCGCCAGAGTCCTCTGTCCTGTGCTTTTCTTTCCAGCTGTTTCCATGTCAGTCCGCTCTGTGTGATGTCTGTCTCCAAGTCCCTGCGCCAGGTGTTCTTGGGCCGGCCTCTCTTCCTTTTGCCTTGGGGGTTCCATCTAAGGGCCTGTCTGGTGGTGCTGGTGCTTGGTCTGCGCAGTGTGTGGCCGATCCATCCCCACCTTCTTCTCCTTATTTGTTCTTCCACTGGTTGTTCGTTCGTTCTCTGCCAGAGATCGTTGTTACTGATGGTATCTGGCCAGTGGATGCTCAGGATCCGCCTCAGGCATCTGTTGATGAATGACTGCACTCTAGTCATTGTGATCTTAGTTATCCTCCACGTCTCTGATCCGTATAGGAGTACTGGCTTGATGTTGGATTTGAAGAGTCTAATCTTTGTCTGCTGACTGATTACCTTGGAGCTCCAGATGTTCTTTAGTTGGATGTATGAGGCCCTTGCCTTGCTGATTCTTGCTTTGACATCTGCCTCTGTGCCACCCTTCTTGTCGATGATGCTACCTAGGTAGGTGAAGGATTGTACTTCCTCAAGTGCTGTTCCCTCCAGGTCCACTGGGTCTTCGTTGCTTGTGCCGATCCTGAGTATTTTGGTCTTTGCCTGGTGGATGTTGAGGCCTAGTTGTGTTGAGGTGTCTGCCAGTATGTTCGTCTTCTCCTGCATCTGTTGTCGACTGTGAGATAGTAGGGCAAGGTCGTCTGCGAAGTCCAGGTCGTCCAGTTGTGTTGTCAGTGTCCACTGGATCCCGTTCCTCCTCTGTGCTGTTGTGGTCTTTAATATCCAGTCGATGGCCAGGAGGAAAAGGAAAGGGGACAGTATACCGCCTTGCCTTACTCCGGTCTTCACTTGAAAGCTTTGTGTAAGCTGTCCGCTATGTATGACTCTGCAGGTCATTCCTTCATAGGAGTTCCTCATGATGTTGACAAGCTTTACTGGTATGCCGTAGTGTCGAAGCAATTTCCAGAGGGTGTTTCTGTGTAGGCTGTCAAATGCCTTCTCGTAATCTACGAAGTTAACATATAGTGGAGAGTTCCATTCCAGTGATTGCTCAACTATGATTCGGAGGGTTGCAATCTGGTCCACACATGATCTATTGGGCCGGAAGCCTGCCTGCTGGTCTCTCAGCTGCGGATCCACCGCTCTCCTTATTCGTTCGAGGAGGATTCGGTTGAAGATTTTGCCTGGCACTGATAGAAGCATGATTCCCCTGTAGTTGTGGCATTGGCTGAGGTCTCCTTTCTTGGGTATTTTGACCAGGTAGCCTTCTTTCCAATCCGTTGGTCCTTCCTCTTTCTCCCAGATCTTCTCAAACAGAGGGTGTAGCATCTCTACCGAGGTGTCTATGTCGGCCTTCAGTGCCCCCGCAGGGATGTCGTCTGGTCCTGCTGCTTTACTATTCCTTAGTTGTGCAATGGCCTGTTGAATTTCCTGCTTGCTGGGCTTTCCACAGTTGATAACTATGTCAGACTCTGCAGGTTGAATGTCCGGGGGGTTAGGTGGTGTTGGTCTATTCAGGAGTTCTTCAAAGTACTCTGCCCATCTCTCCTGCTGTTGATCCAGTCTTTTGATGGTCTTTCCTTCCTTGTCTTTGATTGGTCGTTCTGGTCTGCTGAACTTTCCGGACAGTTTCTTGGTGGTGTCATACAGTTCCTTCATGTTTCCTTTTGCTGCTGCTTCTTCTGCTTCTTTAGCCAGGTTGTCGATGTAGTTTCGCTTATCCTTCTTGGCATTTCTTTTGACCTTTCTGTTTGCCTGGGTGTACTCCTTTTGGGCTTTTGCCTTGGTTGCCCTTGTTCGGCCGTTGTTAACTTCTGCCTTTTTCTGTCTCCTTTCTTCTATGTTGCGTAGTGTTTCTGCTGATATCCACTCTTTATGGTGTTTCTTCTTTATTCCAATCACTTCCTTACATGTTGTTGTGAGAGTTTCCCTTATCCTTTCCCATTGGTCTTGCTGGTCTCCTTCGTCACTGCTTAGGTCTTGCAAGGCTTGGTATCTGTTCTTCAGCTTTAGTGTGAACTCTTCTCTTATCTGTGTGTGTTTTAAGAGGTGGACATTGAATTGCTGTTTCTTTGATGTTGTTTCCATCCAGTGTTTCTTCAGTTTCAGCTTGAGCATAGCGCTTAGCAGGTGGTGGTCTGATGCTATGTCTGCTCCTCGCCTTACTCGCAGGTCCTGTAGTGATCTCCTGAACTTTCTGGCTATGCAGAAGTGGTCTATCTGGTTCTCGGTCACTCCATCCGGTGATACCCAGGTTGCCTTGTGGATCCTCTTATGTGGGAAGACGCTTCCTCCGATAACCAGGTTGTTCAGGGCACAGGTGTCCACAAATCTCTCTCCATTTTCGTTCATTTCTCCTAGGCCATGCTTTCCCATCACTTTTTCGAAGCCTGTGTTGTCTCCGCCAATCTTTGCATTAAAGTCCCCCATGAGAATGCTGATGTCTTTTTCTTTTTTTTGTTCCAGGATGCTCTGCAGTCTGTTGTAGAAATCATCTTTTTTTCCATCATCGCTGTCGTTGGTTGGTGCATAGCATTGTATCACATTCAACTTGATTTTCCGCTTCGTGGTTTTGAAAGTGGCTGTTATAATTCGTGGTCCATGTGCCTCGCATCCAATCAGAGCTTTCTTTGCTGTTGTTGATAGCAGAAAGCCGACCCCCTCGGTGTGAGGGGCTTTCTCTTCTTCATGCCCAGAGTAGAGTAGCAGCTCTCCTGTCTGCAGTCTTTGTTGTCCAGATTGCGTCCATCGTGACTCACTAATTCCTAGAAGGTCTAGTTTGTACCTCTTCATTTCTGCTGCTACTTGTATGGTTTTTCCGGTCTCATACAAGGTCCTGACATTCCATGATCCGAATCGTATACGGTCTCTGGTTGACAAAAGGGATTTCGACTCTGTGACTTCTTGACAGCTTTCATCAATGAGCGTCATGTTTTCTCTCATAGAGAGTCCTTCTTCTTCCAGGGCTGAGGTCTGTACTGTTGTCGTCGTTTCTGTAACTGGGGTGAATTTCGCCATGCAGGGTTGTTGGCCCTGCGATTATTATTACATACAAAGTTATTATTACATACAAAGTTATTATTACATACAAAGTCCACATGGCAGTTGAGCAGAACGCCATTGTTGCAATATTGCAGTTGAATTGCAGCAGCAAAGTCTGGAGATTGTACAGATACAGCGCAACGACTCAAAGTTATAGACGATACAAAGATTAGTATTATTTTCATCCTAAATGTCTTTTAGCCGACTTGTTTTCAAGACCACCACAACTTTCACATACATACAGCAAAACTACACTTATATATTAACAAGGGTTAACATTTATTTCAGCAATAGATTGATTTGACTTTCATGTTAAATACAATACTCTGGCTTTATTGCTTTCAAGAGAAATGTGTGTGTCTCATACAGGAACATGGAGAAGAGACAGGGCGTCAGTCCCTGCTGTTTACAGTTCTGAAGGTAACTTTCAATTTCCAAAAGCATTCAAAACCAAACATGTAAATCATATCAAACAGAACTTTAGGTCATTTTCAGTGGCTTGAGTCCTATTTCTAACATAGTAGACATGACCAACACAATAAATATAAGATGTTATTTACACTGGTTATTTCTGTCCTCTGTGTCTACTCTAGACTATGAGTGGACTGTATGGTTCAATGTTGATCACCCCGGAGGCCGTGGAGACTACGAGCAGCTGGACGCCATTCGCTTCTATTACCGTACACGAGTGTGTGACACTCCGCGGGCCCTCGAGGCCAGAACCACCGACTGGACCCCAGCCCGTGACACAGGGGAGAAGGTCCATGCTGACCCCACCGTGGGCTTCTGGTGCCTCAATGAAGAGCAGGGTCCCGGACGTAACTGCTCTAACTACACAGTCCGGTTCCTCTGTCCCAAAGGTCAGTCGAATAACACCTTGGGTTTCATGATCTTTCTATTCCAAAAGTTGTTCTCTTTGTAAAAGCAAAACCCCGTACTGCAAGCCCTCGAAGATGCCGACTTGTCATTATATCATCGGTTCTGTATACATTGAGTCAAATGACTGCATCAAAAAGCCATTGCATTTCTGTGTCGTGACAAACTCAAAACACATATTGATGCTTGGTTTCCAGGGACTTTTAAAAATATGATAACAGATTATCTCTGTTTCATCAGATAACAGTGTGAGTATTCAGGGGACCTGGGGCCCGTGGTCAGACTGGAGCACATGCCCTGCCCTCTGTGGTCAGGTGGGGGTCCAGGTGCGCTCCAGAAACTGCCAATCCCGTTCTCTGCCCTGCAGTGGCCCTAAAGTGGAGGGAAAGGCATGCAACGGACCTGAGTGCCCTCGAACAGGTGCGCTCGCCTTGACACCGTTTCCTACAATTTTATATTCATTCAGTGTTCACCTTATGTTCCAACACAGCCAGTTACTTCCTA
This sequence comes from Poromitra crassiceps, assembly GCF_964638095.1. Taxonomy (NCBI): domain Eukaryota; kingdom Metazoa; phylum Chordata; class Actinopteri; order Beryciformes; family Melamphaidae; genus Poromitra; species Poromitra crassiceps. The sequence continues at coordinate 19,261,349 of NC_139651.1, read as the reverse complement.
TTGTGTTAACACTTCCTGTGACAGTACAGTACTAGTGAGGAGGTAAAACAGACGGTGTTTTGAACAGGATATCATAACACAATTGCGTCAAGTAGGCGGGGCTACATAAGGTGAATAGTCCTGACTTCAGACAGCATACCAGGAGTGACAACCATTTGTCGTCATTTATGAATGTCAGATAATCAATAATATAGCCTTATGAGATATTATGCAACATATCAATGCACAGGAATAGAGGACCCATGCAGGAATATATTAACTAAACTGCCATATTATTATTATTATTATTATTATTATTATTATTCTCTCTCTTTATTTGTTTTCTCTCTCTCTCTTTAGATTGCACCCTGCAGTGTGTGATGGGAAGAGTGAATGCAGAGTGTGATGCCTGCATGTGTGAGGAGCACACCTTGCTGGGTTCTGTGCGCAGCGTTGGAGGTCTCAGCGCTGTAGGGGCGACCATCCTCCGCTCCGGCAAGCTCCTGACCCTCACCGACCACAACGGACACTTCCGCATCCCTGGTGTTTGCCCCGATGGCAACACCACCCTGACAGTCAGCCTACAGGGCCATGTCCCCCTGAACGTCATCGTGCCCCACAGCTCTCAAGCAACCTCGGTCCTCAGTGTCCAGCTGGAAAGAGCGGGTACAGTAGATAGATGTCTGTAAGGTCAAACAGATGGGAGATTGACACATCATTTGGATTTTCACCAAAGCGTTTGATTGTCTTACTCTTAGATAAGTACAAAATAAATAAAAAGAAAAAAAAGGGACGTACATTCACTGAGAGGGGCTTTGTGAAACATGTAAGGAACCTGAAGGTTAATTTCTTTTTCTGATTTTGAATTCCAATTTGTGTGATTTCTCAGAGAAGCTCCATGTGTTGAACAACCCTGAGAGCAAGGCCAGGAGGCAGGGACAGACTGCTGCCTTTTGCTGCAAAGTGGCAGGAACACCGCAGCCAGACCAGTACCAGTGGTAAGACTTGTTATATTGATAATAATAATAATATATAATTAATAATAATAATACCCATATATAGACAGATTGATCTCAAACCATTCATGTTGGATTAGTCAAAAAGATTACATCTAGAGTATTTTGGACACCTTTAGTTCAACTGTTTTTTCTCTGTGAAACAATAGGTTCCATAACAACAGTGTTCTGGAGAAGCAGTCTGACAGCACTTTGGTTCTGAAAGACCTGCAGCCGGATCAGGCTGGGCAGTACTACTGCAGAGCAAGTGGCCTGACTGGGGCCATCAAGACCAAACCAGCCACTCTCACTGTCATAGGTCAGTACAATAAAAATAAAACTCATACAAGACAAAACACAGAATAGAATAAATTGCCAGAAATCTGGTAAAAACAAACCTTAGTGGGCATTAGTGTATCAATAATGTAAACAATATTTAACATTGATCGTCCTTAAGCATTTTGATTTCGACCTTTCTTCCACAGGTAAAGACGAGCCTTCGTGTGACCCCAAGCCTGAATCCCACCTCATCCGTCTCCCTCATGACTGCTATCAAAACAGCACAGACTCGTTGTATTACGATGTGGGCAGATGCCCCACGGCCACGTGTGTCGGACAGCTGGACAACGGCATCAGGTGTAAGGACAGCGTGGCTTACTGCTGCGGGGTGGCCACCATGGAGCAGAGGCAGCTGACATGCCGGGGCTACCAGCTGCCCACCATGGTGGTGACCAAATGTGGCTGCCAGAAATGTGTGGACACCAAAGCCATTGTACGTGGTAGAGCCGTCGCCGCGGACACCGGTGAGCCGATGAGGTTCGGTCACATCTTCATGAGTGGACTGAGAGTCAGTCGCACAGGCTACAAAGGCACCTTCTCCATCCAGGTCCCTCCGGACACAGAGAGGCTGGTCCTGACGTTTGTGGACAACATGCAGAAATTTGTCAACACCACAAAGGTACTCCCGTTTAACACCAGAGGGGGCGCTGTCTATTATGAGATCAAACTTCTTCGGAAGAAAGCTCCGATTACCATCAGCTCTACAGAAACCAACACTCTGGAGCTCGGGGAGGCAGAGGGCCAGGACCCGATGGTTCAAATCCAGATTCCTCCCCATTCCTTCTACAAGCAGAATGGCGAAGTCTTCACAGGTAACGTCAAGGCTAGTGTCACTTTTCTCGACCCCAGAGACGTCTCCACAGCTGCAGCAGCTCAAAGCGATCTCAACTTTGTGGGAAATGAGGGCGATACCCTTCCACTGAGAACCTATGGGATGTTCTCGGTCGACTTCAGCGGCGAGGAAGCAGGTGAGCCTCTGAACGCAGGTGAGGTGAAGGTGTTCCTGGACTCTGCCCAGGTGAAGATGACTGAGCATCTTGATACCATGAAGCTTTGGTCACTGAACCCCGACACTGGCCTTTGGGAGGAAGAAGGAAGTCTGCAGATGGAGAAGAAAAGAAGGGGGAAAAGAGAGGAAAGAACCTTTCTGATTGGTAACATGGAGATCAGAGAGAGACGTCTATTTAACCTGGATGTCCCCGAGAACCGGAGGTGCTATGTGAAAGTGAGGGCCTTCCGAAGTGAACGCTTCATGCCCAGCGAGCAGGTGGAAGGAGTTGTAGTGAGTCTTATAAACATGGAGCCCACTGCTGGTTACTCAACTAACCCACGTGCCTGGGGCCGTTTTGATAGTGTCATCACTGGCCCCAACGGTGCCTGTCTTCCAGCATTCTGTGACGAACAGAAAGCGGATGCTTACTCTGCATATGTCATGGCCAACCTGGGAGGAGAAGAGTTGGAGGCTGTCCCATCTTCTCCAAAACTTAACCCCAACCTCATCGGCGTCCCTCAGCCCTACCTGGGAAAGCTGAACTATAGACGGACGGACCATGAAGACCCCAGAGTGAAGAAGACCGCGTTCAACATCAATATGGCAAAACCAAGCGCCAACACTGCTGAGGAGGCCAATGGACCAGTGTACTCATTTGAGAACTTGAAAGAATGTGAGGAGGCCCCATTCAGTGCAGCACACTTCCGCTTCTCCAGGGTGGAAGGAGACCGCTACGATTACAACACAGTACCATTTAATGAAGACGACCCAATGAGTTGGACGGAGGACTACTTGAGCTGGTGGCCCAAGCCCATGGAATACCGAGCCTGCTACGTCAAAGTCAGAGTCAACAGCCCACACGAGATCAACGTGCGGTCCCGCAACATGGGCGGCACGCACCCCAAGACAGTGGGCCAACCGTACGGCCTCCGTGACACGCGCAGCATCCGTGACATGGACCAGCCAACCGTGTCAGCCGTGTGCCTTGAGTTCAAGTGCAGCGGGATGCTGTACGATCAGGATCGTGTCGACCGCTCCCTGGTGAAGGTGATTCCCCAGGGAAGCTGTAAGAGAGAGAACGTCAACGCCATGCTTCAGGAGTACCTGGTCAACCACCTGCCCCTAGCGGTCAACAACGACACCAACGAGTTCACCATGCTGGCACCGCTCGATCCTCTGGGCCATAACTACGGCATCTACACGGTGACGGACCAGGATCCCCGCACGGCCAAAGAGATTGCGCTCGGCCGCTGCTTCGACGGCACCTCCGACGGTACGTCTCGCGTCATGAAGAGCAACGACGGGGTGGCGCTGACGTTCACGTGTGTCGATCGGGAGGCGACGCGCCAGAGTGCGTTCCAGGGCCTACAGAGTCCCCAAGGTCAGACAGTCACAAGCGTGGTGAGAGGAGAGAACAGGCAGAACCGACGCCGGCAGAGGGCAGAAGGGGCCAATGCACTCCGCAGCAGTCGTAGACGCAGTACCAGGAATCCTTTGGGAAGACGCACACAAACCACAAGCTAGACAGATTAACAATATACTGCAGGTGGCGCTACACTTCAACACAAATCAAGTCACAGTGGAGACAGGAGTGGATAGTGTTGAGCCCTTAGTTTTGATTTCTATATCGACTTAGTCCTGATTTTTGTTTTACACAATTTAAGTGAATAACTTTCTGAAATATAAATTCATAACTGAAAAAGCTATACTGCAGCGTCTTCCCAGGGAATAATTGAAGACTTGTTTTTTCTATCTTACTATAGGCTACATCTTCACCTGTACTGTGGTAAATATTTACTTGAAACTGTAAATAGAATATTTATTACGCACATCTCAGAAGCTGGTAAGCATCGAGTTGGGTGTAACCCCTATTAAACGAGAAAAGAAAAGGTCTTGTTTCATTAATAATTCACGTTTTGCCTTTGTGCACGCTGCAATGACACTTCAAATTTTGAGACGGCGGTTGTATCAGTTCTAACCACATAATTGAGCACCATGAAATATTACCTAGACAGGTCCCTGTGTTAAGTGACAGGTTTCTTTTGTAAGAGTGTTAAACAACAAACATGAGAGTTCATCCTTTCGACCAGTGATTTATTAAATTAGATGCATATAAAACACTGCAGATGCTGGTATCTTCCACATAATTGCATTTGTCCAATTGTCCATGTTAACATTGAAACTGGTCAATTGCTAGAAAAAAAGGAGAAATATGCCCCTTTCTACTAACTGGTAGCCCAGATGAAGACATGGTGGGCTGAAGCCCAGAAGCCCCCCGCTCCTCATCACACTTGATACAAGCCTGCAGAAGCAATGATTAGAAGACCAGAAGTAGCAAGTACATCAACTTGCCTGATCCGGACTTTATCTGCATTAGTAGAAATCAAATTAGTCAATTACATTTTTGTCATGCACAAAAAATACCTATAAGCACTCTTTGCTTCAAAGTTTCAAGGATATTCCAGAGATGTATCCAGAAAATGGCTGAGGTTTGAAGTCACATTTATTACACTTGTCTATCCCTTTTCTCTTACAGTGGATGGATGTGCTCTCTGTAAGATCACAACTACTACTTGGACGTAGCGTCAGTTTCAAAGTAGCAACGATGTGACTTCCCAAGGATAAAGATGAAACATGTACTGAATAACTGTTCAGTATTTGGCAACCAAAGTTATAGATACTATAGACTTTCCTGTAAGAAAACTATCCACAGGTCAAGTGAGATACCTATATTTACAGACATTCTGGGTAAAGACATTTGCATAGAAGCCCATGTTTCTATGTCATTACACTTACAACTGCACTATTTCTTTGGCCATTTTGATCGGAGCAACATTTAATCCAAAATGCGCCCTACAAAACAGACAGCAGCCGTTCAAATGTGTTCTTCACTGAAGCTCAGTTACCAAAACAGATAGTACATGATGTGTGTGATGTGTGCTGGAGGAGGCTGAGTGAGACAGAAAAGGCAAGTCCATCATGTATGAACAGAAAGAGTTGGTGAGACTGGATGCTCCCTGGTATAGTCCCTCTGGTCATTGAAGCAAAATGAAGGGGGCAACAACACATAGTTCAGATGTTCCAGGATGGCACTGGACAGCATGAGAAGGTACAGCTGCATTTCGGAGAGGTGGGAGGGGGAAAGGATGGTGGTGATGGAGCCAATGTCACATGAAGTCCTCATAGTCTTGGGCGTAGCCACCTTCAAACTCTGCATAGTCCAGGTCGTCTCTCTGCTTTGCTTTCTGTCCGCCACCGGCGAGGACTCCCGTCTTCTTCTTCTTCTTCCCTGCTTTGTTTTGCTGTGAAAACAAATCAAAGCCATTTGTAGAAAGTGTTTTTCTCCTTTAAGAACAACTCTGAGTCTGAAATACTGTTAACACTGCAACTCAAATAACAGCCCCCGTTATCGGCTTCTGGCTTTGGCCCAATTAAAATAGGCCCAAAATAAAATTAATCAATCCGTTAGCGGTTACACTGGTATGTTGCACAAAAGCAGCATGGAGGGGACATAAAGGAATACACTGAACGTGTTGCGTATGTGTGATATAGACAGTCATGTGACAATTATTAAGATACATTTATTATGCCGGTGACAATAATTAGTATACATCTATGCCAGATCATTTCAGAAAATAAAATGACCATAATGAGGATTTTGCAGCTAGTTTCTACTGTGGACGCACATCAGGAGAATAGCTTGGCAGACAGCACCCTCTACTGAATATAAACTACACACCAGATTCATCGATGGGGAAAAAGACGGCAAGCGTGCAGTGACTTACTTTTTCTTGTTTCTGTTTTTCATTAAGTAGGGCTGTCAGGGAATTACTGATTTTCTTCAGGTCTTCTACTTCCACTGCAAGAAGGAAATGGCAATTCTGTATTTAAGTCAGGTGTGGCAAGTATAACGGTTAAGGTCATGTAGTGGCCATTGGCCACCAGTGATTATTAGTGTTGTTCAGTATTAAATGACTGTATATGAAATGTTAAGCTTACATGAAATACAGAGTTCTCGAAACAATGAATCCAAGAAATTTGAATAATGCACAGATTTTTCAAACTGGCATATCTTTTCTTTCAGCAATTTTTCAAACTCTGCAAAGTCATCTTTGGAAGATGGACACATGGCCTCAATTCCAGGGACATTATTTGTGGTGGGAGTGCTGCTGCTGATACCTGGGGAGGGGGAGGCAGAGAGAGAGAGAGATTCAGTTGGATCTCAGTTTCTTCTAAAAACACCTGCATATAAAGTGTCTTGAATGTATAGCGGGACACAGGGGTGAGATGATAAGTAATCAAGGGCAGACTTAACAATCCAGGACCTAGAATAAGAATCTTAATTGAATATTAAGTAAATATCTTCGTGCACAGTGTGAACAGGCCTTACCAAAAGCATCTTTTGCTAGCTCCAAGTCCGCTTCCTCTTGTAACTTCTTCACTCTTAACTTCTCTGCTACTTGTTCTTCAGGAGTCAGCTCTTCTTCCTTTAGTAACAGATTGCACAAAATGAAAAAGCAGAAGTTCATCAGTACGAGTGAGAGACAGGGCCATGTCTGTGGCATTAATTAATTGTCTGTGGCATTGTGTGTGTATGTGTATATATATAGATAGATATAGATAGATAGATAGATATAGATATATATATAGTAAATGTAATGTATATGAACTGGTCAAAGTCAGAAGAGGAAATAATACTCACTTCTTCACGCATTTCCTCTTGTTTTTTCTTTAACTGGTTTTCTTTCTCTTTTATTTTCTGACTCAGCTTTTTCTTGTCAGAAACCTTTGTCTCTGAAAATCAAAATAAATGGCATAATGAACAGGTGAACTATTGCGTTACATAGCTTAGCCATACGTCCCAACACCGAAGCTCCCGTGCCGAGGTGTGGGAATATTTTTAATTGATCTTAACAAGGTCGTCATATTACAGAAATGCCTTTGCCTCAATAACACTTGATTTCTGTTTGGATCAGGTAAAATGCCAAACCAAAACCTATCACTGAATGAATTACCTCTGCCCAGGTGCCCATCAACAGTCTGTCCTTAAGCAGTTCCTCCCTATTCTTCCACTTTATCAGGAAGTCGCTGACTTTATTTAACCTTTTTGTTCTTCTGTCCTTGCGTTTGTCATAAAACATTCACACTCGTATTCAATATTTTATTATCAAGTTTGAACCAATGAAAAACACGAACCCGCCTCATACACACATTTTCACACATGTGGAATTGAAACCAGGGCTACTGTGTGTGACCCATCATTCCTGTCTGATCTATCCAAAGTAGCCAATAACATCTCTCTCCCCACGTCTACTGCTGCTTTTTTTAATGAGACCATCGGCCAGGAGAATGGATATCTATTTGTTGTTATTTACATGCATGCGCTGCGGGGGTTACGCTACGGGGAGAAGGGAAGCCATTACCCCAGCGGCCACTCACCAGGCAAGACCGCGGTTTCGCTAAACCCCCACCTCCAGCCTAGCGGAGCCGACGTAAAGACGACTCAACCCGGGCTGTCCAGGTTTTTGGCCGGTGGAATGAGACAAAAAAGCGAGTCGAGCTGGGCGGGGCCGCGCTAATACCAGCGGTGGAAATGGGCCATATGTTGTCAAGTTAAAACAGTCTATACAGACCAGTTACTCTAACCAGCGTTCACAGATTATAAAGCTGTTAGTATTCATCTAGTTTACTGTGCTACACTGTTCACCAGTAGAGGTGATAGGTCTTATCTCATATGAAGTAGGGATGCAAATTTGTATCAATTTCCTTAATCGATTAATTGGTCAGGTTAACGATCAATTTATCGATTATTAAAAACAGCTTTTGACATACAAAATAAAAAATACTAAATGCAGGGTTTTACACCCGTCTTTAGGCCGACCAAACAAGTTGATCAACCAACTAAACGTCCTGCATTAGCTGTCATTGTGCTTGTGGACGTGAGATATTTCAACATTGTATTACAATGTTTACAATGATGACTGTTGTCTTTTTGGGTGTAATTCTCCCACCCTGGACTTTCTGTCTGCTAGCTTGGCTTTCTTCTAACTCTGTATAAGCAGTGAAAGTTACATTTTGCCCTTGTGGTGTTAATTTCAGAAAAGAAAAGAAAAGATAAAATAGCACATAGCCTACATTGTCGATTAATCGGTTAACATATAGTTTGATCGATCAAATTCCTAATGATCGATTAATCATTAACATCCCTAATATGAAGTTTCAGGTACTGAACACATTTTTGACCCAGTATGTTGTAAAACCATAATGCTTCAGAAAGCGATTACACGTCGTTATGAAATAGGCAATAACTTGCACACCTGCTTTTTTGACCTCCACCTTTTTCTCCTCCTCCTCATCATCCCAATTGTCCTGTGGAGAAAAGGAGAAAGATGGGGTAATTGTCATTATAATTAGCAAGATACACTGGTAAACTGGGGTACAAATCAATATTCGAAAAGGGTAATTTGAATTTAATATTAGATAATACAGTAAATCAGTTGAATCGAAATGTGCCAAGGCAAGAAGGCCTTATGAGTTTCAATAGCAAGAAAATAAAGACTGTAGTGTCAAATATGGACATACTAAATTAGGGATGCACAATTTATCGGTGATCATATCGGGTTCCGCAGATGTTAGTAATTTTTTTAAGATATCAGTATCGTCCGATGAACAAAACAGCAGCAATGTTAATATTGGTAATCTGTATTGAGGAAATAATGTGGTAAATCTATGATTTATTGGCTTTCCAAATGTTTTGGAAATAAAGAAAGACATTACTATTTCAAATTCACAGTGTTTACATGTGTTTTTCAGTATGTACACAATTTGATTATCATAGAGACTTTTTTTATACTGATCATATCGACATTGGTAAATATCGGCCATAACAACAATGTTAATATCGGTTATTATCGGTATCTGCCAAAATTGTCATATCTGTGCATCCCTATTCTGAAGGGCTTACAGCATTTATTGTGACATAACATATATTAAGCAATTAAACTACCTACTAGACTTGAAACCAAATACAATATTTGCCAATTAATGACCAGAGCAGAGTATATGCATTACAAGCCACTAACGTCAACCTTTTAACTCCAATTGGACAATCTGTTTTGTACTGTGGACATAAAATCAACAGTAGCCTTTGTAGCTTGGGCACCGTATGCCACAGAATCTGGTGAACAATTGAAGAGGCCTCTACGAGCCTTTTCCATGGGTGAATTATGTGAGGTTTCTAGACAGAAGCCATGCGAATAATCAGATCCTAATCAAGTGTGATAGAGGAGTAATCGATCACCAGCTTGTTTCCCAAATGGCTGTCAAAGTTGGAAAGTTCTAGGCCCAGTTAAGTTGAGTCATCACCAGCTCATGCTGATTTCATCTGATTGTGGCTAAAATTACTTGGCAAGCTAACGCTGCCTCATGTTTCCAATAATAACGTTAACTAAGTTAAGAGAGATAATTCAGGACATGATATAAGCTAAATACACCTCGTAAAATCACTTGATGCAGACAAGTTCAGGTGATGACATAATAGTCGACATTATCTAATGTGAACGTTAGCCAATTCCTTGCTGGCTTGCTAACTTTAGCTTGCGAGTTTGCTAGCCAAGTGGCCCGACAAGTGGTTAGCTTTGAGCTAACGTTAACCAACATTAGCCGGACCAACCATCAAATGATTAACCAACCAACAACTTCCAAATAACGTACGTACAGCGGCTAGAAATTAACTTTCATCTATAGCCGTCAGTTGTGGCGACAGCGACTAACTAGCGGTTAGTAAATTAGCACAGCTATCGCAGCTGCTGGGGTCGCCAGAGCCACATGAGTTTACAGTTAGCTAGCATACGGCTAACATCATGGGCTGTGTTACGATTGACAGGCAGCAAGCGACCGCGCCGAAGCATGGCATCAAAACCCAACTCTTGAAGCTAGCTTGCTAACGTTATTTAGTCGGGCCGACACCTCGCACTGAAAACTAGTTTGTTTTCATGACAGCTCATATTGGAAAAGCGTGTGTTAGGTAATTACCTTAACATCATCTTCTTCGTCTTCGCCTTCCCATTTGTCCTGCACTGCCACTGCCACTGCCGCCGCCTCCGCCGCCGCCTTTTTAATCGGCTCCTCCGGTTCGAAGTTGTCCTCGTCTATAGAAAAACAGGAATAATCAACATGGCACATAGTAAATCCACATCTAACGTTCGCTAACGAGTTAATTTAACAACAGCGTTGTGTTATACATGTATAACAGGGAATGTAAAAGCCAGTTGATGTATATATAGGTATCGTTGCCAACTTAAGTTTCTCACCCCAGTCCGCCATGTTGGCTGTGTTGGTAGTGTTTGACAGGCAGCAGGATCCAGGCAGTCAGTGCAGCAGCCCGTTGGCCCCGTTCAGAAACAACACCTACTTTCTAGACTCCACTCATGCGGGGGTCTGCTGACCTGACTTCACTGGATGGCTTCAAGCAATACAAGAACCCAATCTAGTAGGTATCTCTGACTGTATTTCATTAAGGTGAGACACTACAGGTGAATAGGGATTTTAAACTATATATGTTAACACTTTACAATAAGGTACACAAATTAATAGAATTGTGTTTTTGTTTGTTTGTTTGTTTGTTTGTTTGTTTCCTTTCTTTCTTTTATTTAATTTGTTTCATAGACTGATGTAGGACAAATTTGATCCTGTATTGCATACTCCGGTACAGTAGGTGGCGGTATGCTCCTTAATAATTGGATTGTGTAAGGCTGTGTCAGTGGTGCGTGATTTCTATTCGCACATAGGATAAGCAATAACCACGCCCTGTGGATTGGCCAGGAGCATTGGAGTTTGCTGGGTTTTTTCATCTTTTAAAATAAAGATGTTTAAAAAACTATTGCTTGTTACATTTTCAGTGCTGTACCTTTTCTCTGGGTAAGAATTGAGCTTGAAATTAACGATATGATACATTATATTATATGAGCTATGAACGTGAACACAACACCGTTTATATTGTGGCGGAATGAGGCGCACACCGAGGCAGATCCTTTGGCTTATCAAACTCTTTATTTAGTGAACGGACAGACACGCATGAAGGCAGGCACGCCAACACCTCGCTAGCTTCTCCTAGCCTAGCCTAGCTCTCCCCAGCACGTCTGCTCTCTTCCAGCTCCACACAGCTCTCCCGACCATTCCCACTTCCTCCCCTAGTCTCCACCCACTGGCCCTATGCTCCCTTCACTTGCCACTCCAAAACCCCAAACCCCACATGCACAGAACATCATAACAGACAGATACAGTTAGACATACACCCTACTAGCTATCCCACAATACTCCACCTTTCCCCGCGCTACAATATTATTGCATGTTTTTGTAGATTGTGTACATTGTGTAGATTACAATTATTATGCTTATTATTATTATTACTATACTAAGGAAGGTAGGTGACCATAATTCATCTCAATGTCCGCTCTCGAAATCGCTGTCCGTTCTCAAGAGCTATTCAGTTGGTTCATGAAATCGCTGGGCTGCGTGCCCTCCAGTGTTTGTGGTGTGGGAGATTCCAGCTGTCAAAAGAAGAAGACAAAATACTTGCTCCTGGCCCGGCGCCACAGGGCGTGGTTATTGCTTATCCTATGTGCGAATAGAAATCACGCGTCAGGCGTTGTCAACGTTACCGCGGGCGCGCTCCTGACGTTATAAGGACGCGCCGAGCTCAGGGCGGTGGATTTGACTCTTGTGCTGTCATTTATTTGTATTTATTTTATTTAACCTTTATTTAACCAGGTAAGTAAGTCATTAAGAACAAATTCTTATTTACAATGGCGACCTGGCAGAAGGCACAGCCTTTTGAGGGATAGGGGGTAGGGGATAAAATAAATACAAAGTTATTTAGAACAAATTAAAACATAGCAAGACAGACAGAGCTAATAAAACAAAAACAGTCGGAGCAGACAGGCAGGGGATAAGAGGAAGCAGGAGCAGGTGTCAGTGAATATGTCCATGATAGAGTCTTTGAAAGCTGACTTGGAGATGAAATTGTCCAGTTTTAGTGTTTTTTGTAAGCCATTCCAGTCTGTGGGCACAGCAGAATGCTGTAGGGATGGCCAGTTTACAGAGGAATATAAAGTGCAGTGGTGAGCTCTGAAAGGGGCATTTGTAGCAGAGTGATAGATAACGTCTAGCTTTTGCAGAGTAGTTTTGCAGGCAGATCGGTAGATGGTGTCACCATAGTCTAACATGGGAAGAACTGTCATATTAATGTTGGCAAGGTCATGTAAAAAAGCTTGAATGTTGAGGTTTTTCAGAATACGTTTAGAACAGATCCGGACAGGCTGCTTAGCAGAGCAGTATGACCGGACACAGGCAATGCAACAATGATCACTAATATCACAGCAGAATACACCAGACAGATACATATGGGGTGAGTTTGTGAGGATAACATCAATTAATGTGGCCTTCTCAGGGTCCTTGAGGTCATACCTAGTAGGAGAAGAGATGATTTGATGGAGATTTAATGAATCAAGCTGTAGAAGAACTTTGTCAGGTGGCTTAAGCATGTCCCAGTTTAGCTCACCCAAAATGGCGAGCTCTGATTTGGTGAAAGGGGCTAGAGCGCTGCTTAAGGTTGCTAGGGTCGAAGCTGGAGCTGATGGGGGGTGATAACATTCAGCTACTGACAGTGAGAAATTGTTTGATAGCTTTATGTTCAGAACCAGCAGGTCAAACTGCTTGGGGATGGATTTGGCAAGGGCAATAGAACACTGAAGGTGTTCTCTGGAATAAATAGCCACGCCCCCGCCCCAAGAGGACCTATCTTGTCTAAACAGATTGTAACCTGGCAGGTGTAATTCAGGGTAAACAATGGAGTTTCTTAGCCAAGTCTCAGTTATGACTAGAACATCAGGATTGGAGCAGTGAACCCATACTTTCAGTTGATCAATTTTAGGAAAAAGGCTTCTGACGTTAATGTGCAAAAAGCCTAGGTTTTTACGGGCACAGAAATCATCGTATGAGAGATTACTTGTATTTAGACCAGTATTCAAAACAGAGTTAGGGAGCACATCATTCACAGAAGGGCCAGGGTGAACATGTACATGACCAGAGATAATAAGCAGTAAAACACAGGGTGAACATGTACATTACCAGAGATAATAAGCACTAAAACGATCAGTGTGCGGCAGAGAATCGTGGGCGTGGTAGGATCTTTCTTTTTCATAACATGTTTTACTTTTTCAGATGGTAACACTCTCATTGCAATGAGAAGCTTCAGAATGTAGCATGATAATAAAGATGGGGGTAGAGAGTTCAGGTTGGAGTTCAGGCCAAAAATACGTGTTGTAAAGAGGGAGACAGTGTCTGTATGGGGTTGAGAATATACCAGGTTTGTTCCTCGGTTGGGAAGACCAGTGAGCTCATAATGTTCCATTGAGAGTGCTTGGGCTGACCATAGCGACAAGTGAAATGCTAAAACAGTCAAAAACAGGAAGGATGCAGCCATAGTTAATACAGAGGGGGGGGGATTAGACCAGGCAGCGAGGGAGAAAAGAAGAGAAAGGGTTAATCCTTATCTGCCAGGTGGAGGCGCGGCGATGACCTGGAGGCCCAGGTGGAGCCTGCCCAGATGAAGCTGGTGGCCCAGTGGAGCTGGAGGCCCAGGTGGAGCAGGCTGGTGACTCAGTGGAGCTGGAGGCCCAGGTGGAGCAGGCTGGTGACTCAGTGGAGCTGGAGGCCCAGGTGGAGCAGGCTGGTGACTCAGTGGAGCTGGAGGCCCAGGTGGAGCAGGCTGGTGACTCAGTGGAGCTGGGGGCCCAGGTGGAGCAGGCTGGTGACTCAGTGGAGCTGGAGGCCCAGGTGGAGCAGGCTGGTGACTCAGTGGAGATGGAGGCCCAGGTGGAGCAGGCTGGTGACTCAGTGGAGCTGGAGGCCCAGGTGGAGCAGGCTGGCGACTCAGTGGAGCTGGAGGCCCAGGTGGAGCAGGCTGGTGACTCAGTGGAGCTGGAGGCCCAGGTGGAGCAGGCTGGTGACTCAGTGGAGCTGGAGGCCCAGGTGGAGCAGGCTGGTGACTCAGTGGAGATGGAGGCCCAGGTGGAGCAGGCTGGTGACTCAGTGGAGCTGGAGGCCCAGGTGGAGCAGGCTGGTGACTCAGTGGAGCTGGAGGCCCAGGTGGAGCAGGCTGGTGACTCAGTGGAGCTGGAGGCCCAGGTGGAGCAGGCTGGTGACTCAGTGGAGCTGGAGGCCCAGGTGGAGCAGGCTGGTGACTCAGTGGAGCTGGAGGCCCAGGTGGAGCAGGCTGGTGACTCAGTGGAGCTGGAGGCCCAGGTGGAGCAGGCTGGTGACTCAGTGGAGCTGGAGGCCCAGGTGGAGCAGGCTGGTGACTCAGTGGAGCTGGAGGCCCAGGTGGAGCAGGCTGGTGACTCAGTGGAGCTGGAGGCCCAGGTGGAGCAGGCTGGCGACTCAGTGGAGCTGGAGGCCCAGGTGGAGCAGGCTGGTGACTCAGTGGAGCTGGAGGCCCAGGTGGAGCAGGCTGGTGACTCAGTGGAGCTGGGGGCCCGGTTGGAGCCAAACTGCCCAGATGAAGCTGGTGGCCCAGGTGGAGCAGGCTGGCGACTCAGTGGAGCTGGAGGCCCAGGTGGAGCAGGCTGGTGGCCAGTGTCAGCTCCCGCAAGTGTGGCTGCACTGTTAAGCTGGAAGACGCCGATTGCTTTGCGGCATGAGGCGATGGTCGCTTTCCTCGGGGGATCGCGGAGCTGAGGCTACATTATAAACGGTATGTGTGTGTGCGCGAGTGGGTGGTGAAGTGTGTGAAGTGTTTGTATTCTGTGTATGTCATTCTTGTATATTTCTGATGTATTGGGTGGTTTATTGAATGCATTGTTCTTGTTCGTGTTTTTAAAGTGTAACTTACCCCCAAAACACTTTTTTTCAGCTTTTAACCATTCCAATATATGACTTTGGGGGTGGTGTGTGAAGAATTCTGGTAAAAATTTCCACATTTGAGACCAAACTGTTACCATTGTACCATTTGTATCATTTTCAGCAGCATAAGTTCCCTCTATGGGTTGAACACTGCTTTTTTGTGTGCCCTCAAATGAATGGGAGATTTGGTACATCGTGACGTCATGGTGGTATTTGCGCGTGCCCCATTCATGTGAAAATTTGTTTGTTTTTTACCACGAGCCGTTTAACTCATTCAGGGCCAATGACGTCTTTGACGTGTTATCAGGAATAGCCCAGAGGGCCAATGACGTCTTTGACGTGTTTTTGTTTTTATTGGTGCAGCGCCTGCAGCAAACACTTGCCCAGCCTGTCACACAGACACAGGTCCCTGCCTTCAAAGGGTAGCCGACAACACGCGATCAAACACATACCGCAGCTGTTTTTTTGAAATGGGGGAGGTGGCAAGAAGACAAAAGCCGTGAGAAACGCTTCCTCTTTGCAGAGTAGGAAAGAGACGCCATTGTGTACGGTTGTGACAGTGTGCTGAGTTGAGTTGAAGTTGAAGTTGAAGAGATTACAGTAGCTAGTAGCCTATAGTCGTCAGTTTAGTTAGCGTTAGTTAGTTGTAGTATAGTCTGTAGTTTAGTTTAGTTAGTTAGTTGTAGTAGTCATAGTCTAGTCAGTCATGGTGAAGTCAAAAGGAAAGACCAAACACCGCATCGCCCCTCGGCGCGGCGGTGCCCGAGCTGTTCGCCTTGCTGCTGGCCTTGCTGCTGGGCAGCGCACACTGGATGAGATGTTTGCGGTTGTCACACCCGTGACCACCATCGATCCGGTCCCAGCGCCTGGTCCCAAACCCAAGCCTCCTGTGTCCCAGCTCGAACGAGACGAGACTGAGTCAGAACTTAGTGACGAGGAGGAGATCGGGGGCAACACAACAGACATGATTCCCCAGGACGAGCCATTTTCCAGGGCGCATTTGCGAGACGAGACTGAGTCAGAACTTAGTGACGAGGAGGAGATCGAGGGCAACACAACAACAGACATGATTCCCCAGGAAGAGCCATTTTCCAGGGCGCATTTGCGCCGTGCAAAGACGCCCCGGGATTACATTGAAAGTGACTTTGACTCTCAGCCATCAACCTCCCATTCTTCTGAAGAGGAGATGGTCACACCGTCGCCAGCTGTCCATGTCGAGGGCGAGGAGGACTGGAATCCAATGCGACAGGACCCCGATGATCGTGGTAAGGAGTAATTTTGTTGTTTATATATATGCATATTGTACAGACAGTACCAGTACCAGTACCAGCTTCACGCACAAAGTCCCAGTGATGATGTCATCACACTCACACAAAGTCCCAGTAATGATGTCGTGTGTGTGTGTGTGTGTGTGTGTGTGTGTGTGTGTGTGTGTGTGTGACTACTGACTACACTGTCTCTGCATTCTATGATCGTATAGTTTACTGAGACTAGTACACTACACTGTCTCTGTACTAAATGTGATTATATAGTTTACTGAGACACTACACTGTCTCTCTGTACTAAATGTGATTATATAGTTTACTGAGACACTAGTACAATACACTGTCTCTCTGTACTAAATGTGATTATATAGTTTACTGAGGATATGTTGCTTTTATTTCAGATGAGGACGAGCCGAGTGTTGCAGAACCCAGTGAGCCCACATCTAGTAAACAACCGAGATCAAAAGGTAAGATCTTGTTTCCCTCTTTTGTGTCTTTGTCCAAAATGGCTGATCTACAAGCTCACAATTATACATGTTGTGTGTGTGTTGTAAATTGTATTGTAATGTATGTATTTCTTTATTTACAGGCCGTGGTGCAGATGGAGAGCGAATGGAGGGACAGCAACCCAAGAAGAAGGGGAAAAAGAAAGACACCAAAGGTATGTTCATTTTCCCTCTTTGCCCAATATAGCTGATCTACAAGCTTGTGTGTGTGTGAGTGTGCTATAGTAATGTATTTGTATTTCTATATTTTTATAACACCTATCCTGTATCCAGAGCAGCAATGGTACTGCATGGATGAGGTGCCGTGGGAGCCGGAGGACATCCCGTTCACTGCTGTTCCTGGCCTGCTGAACAGTGCTGCTGCGCTGGAGTCGGACAAGCCGGTCGACTTCCTTGAACTCATCCTTACGGAAGAGCTGCTCCAGTATGTTGTGGACCAGACCAACTTATATGCACAGCAGACAATTGAGGCTGGCGCAACAAGTGTGAGGATCGAGGCATGGAAACCTGTTGACATTCCAGAACTGAAGGCCTACCTAGGGCTCCTTTTCCTGACTGGGCTCATTGTAAAGCCTGACCTAAAGACTTACTGGTCCACGAGCGAGGTGATGGAGACCCCCTATTTTGGTAAGACAATGTCCCGAAACAGATTCCAGATCATTACGCGTTTCCTGCATTTTACTGACAACACAGCAGTGAGAAACAAGGATGACAGGTTGTTCAAAGTCCGCCCAATCTTGGATATGCTAGTGAACAAGTTCCAGGAACTCTACCAGCCAGGCCAGAACATCTCAATAGATGAAGGAACTTTACTGTGGAGAGGCAGATTGAGTTTTAAAGTTTTTAACCCACAGAAACCTGTGCGTTACGGGATCAAAAGTTATGTGTTATGTGAGTCCCAGACAGGATTTTGTTATAATTTGATGCCTTATTGTGGAGACGGTAAATCTCTTGTAGATACAGTGTGTGGTCTCCTGTTGGGGCTGGAACAGCAGGGCTACAAACTGTATATGGATAACTTTTATAATTCTGTTACCATGTGTGATATCCTGCTAAATCTGGGGACACATGTATGTGGCACACTGCGAAAGCATAGAGGAGAACCACCAGCTGTACACCATGCTGAGAAGGCCACCCTGCAACCAGGGGGCAGAATTGCCTTCCACACTGACCGGGTGCTGTGCTTGGCATGGCGGGACACAAATGTTGTCAGAATGGTGTCCACATTTCACCAGGACGAGATGAGACAGGTCTTGACATGGAAGAAAGGTGTGAGGGGGAAGGTGGTGAAGGAGAAGCCTGTCTCTGTGATAGAGTATAACCAGTCGATGAACGGTGTTGATAGGCTAGATCAAATGATTTCGTACTATCCGTTCATCAGGAAATCCTATAAATGGACTACTAAATTTGTCATGTACATGTTCGAAATCTGCCTCCACAACGCCTTCGTCCTGTACAGAGCTAAAAACCCACAGGGCACAGTACAGACCATGCATGCATTCCAGGAGAGTCTGATACAGGCGTGGACCACTGCCACAAAGCTCCATAGAGCTCCATATGCTGACCGTCCGAGTAGGCTGTCTGCCAACCTGGCAAAGCATTTCCCTGTCAGGAATGACCCCACCCCCAACAATGACAACCCAGCAAAGCGATGCAAAGTGTGTATGACCAACGACAAGAGAAAGGAGACACGTTTCCAGTGCAACTTCTGCCGCATCCCCTTGTGCAGGGTCCCCTGCTTTGAGGTCTACCATGACACTCTGAACTATAAAGACTAGGGGTGTCACGATACACTAGGTTCACGATACGATACAATAGATGATATTGGGTTCACGATAACAATACGATACGATATTTTTTGCGATCGATTTGTAATTTGAGGGGGCATCTTTCATGCTAATTTGAGTAATTTCACCATTTTCATCCTCCGTGTCTGTAACGTCCCTCGTCTGTTCAAACAAAGCAATGAAAAGGAGAGCGAGCATGCAATCAGATGCAGATCAGTGCCACCATGTTCAGCTTATTTTTCTCGCGATATGAGATTTCATCTCAACGATACATATTGTCACGTTTTGATATCGCGATATATTGTGGGACGATATATTGTGACATAAAGAGTAAATTCCCCTCAGTGGTAGAACGAACTCCCCACTGAGGTCAGGACGATTTTTTTGCGATCGATTTGTAAGTTGAGGGGGCATCCTTCACGCTAATTTGAGTAATTTCACCATTTTCATCCTCAGTGTCTGTAACGTCCCTCGTCTGTTCAAACAAAGCAATGAAAAGGAGAGCGAGCATGCAATCAGATGCAGATCAGTGCCACCATGTTCAGCTTATTTTTCTCGCGATATGAGATTTCATCTCAACGATACATATTGTCATGTTTTGATATCGCGATATATTGTGGGACGATATATTGTGACATAGAGTAAATTCCCCTCAGTGGTAGAACGAACTCCCCACTGAGGTCAGGACGGCCGAATCCCTGCCCATCTTTCGCCGAAGATTGAAAACTCCTTTTCTTTTCTCAACTTTTTATTTTAGTTTTCAGTGAGTCCACCTTTGAAAAAAAAACTCACCTTTTCAAGCTCCACTTGAGTCCCTCCTGAACTAACCCTTTTGATGTAGCATCTCCCCCCCCCCTTCTCCACCCCAAACCCCCTCCCCCCATCTAGCATCTCCCCCCCCTTCTTCACCCCAAACCCCCCCCCCCCAAAAAAACAAAAAAAAAAAAAAACATTGATGTTTTACTCTACTGCTGCAAGGGTGTATCTGTGTAGATGATGTTCCACAGTTGATTCCACTAATGTTGACAATGTGACATTGTAAGTCGCTTTGGATAATAAATGACGAAATGTAATCTAAAGAGACACACATGGGCCCCGCGCACACACATTCACACTCACACTGAGTAAACTGCATTGTTGAATGTAAAAAAAGCACTTCATGTGTATATATATATTATTATTTTTTTGTCATTTGTATCATAACGAATAGTATTTACATGTCTGATGTCAATACAGTTCAAAATAAAAGAATTGAGAGCGAGATCTGACTGAGATTGTCTTCTTTACAAAAATGCATTTTTCTCCTGTTTCTCTTCTCAAACAGACTTTTTGGGTGAAAACAGGGTGTATATAAATGGCTATAAGTAGAGTACAGAACATGCTAAAAGCTCACTTTTTTTTTCCTGGTGAACCCAGAGACGTACATCTTCATTTTGAGGTATTGCAAATCACTCTGGTGCTAATAGATAATTTACTGTGGGTCTTGAAAGATGACCAACAATTATGAAAATCTTTGGCCTGTGCTAAATATTGGCAGTCCTAAACTGGCCCTGAATGAGCAATGCATCCAGAGGTAATCGCCTACTGTGGCTAATATTAGCCGCTAGTTAGTTATGTTACATGGCAGTAAACGCCACTGAATGACCAAATTGATATAACTTTTAACCATTTCGAGTAACACTGTTTCCATACGGATCACCAGCGTTAGTTTGTTGTTTATAACGTGGCTATATTGCTAATTTATCGTTATCGTTCTCTATTGCTGATACACTGAAAATACTGGGAGGCGGGCGTCTCTGTCGATGATTAGATTTGACAGTTCTGGGCATTGGCGTTGGCCAATCCTGGCGTGTTCCACCCCCAAATTATATATAAACTTTATTCCAGATTCAGGTCCATATAAAATACGTACAAAAACACAGACAGTACAATAAAATAAATAAAAACAACACAACAAATAAGTTTAAAACACATACAGGCAGCTATTCCAGTGCTTCCAGAAGTGTGACATATATTTTGTGTCACTTTGTGCAGGCACCGCTAGGGCCATAATAACTCCATTCTTTGACTGTCTAAGTCGACACATAAAACTGTAAATAAACGTTCTCAGAAGAGCATGGAAAGTGGGCACATTACTGCTTACAAACATATGGCTAGCACTTGTCCATCTTGGATGCCTGAGTAAAATCCTAAATGCATCATTATATGCCACCTGGAGTTTTTTCATTTCTGCAACACTGTACCCACACCACAGTTGTGCTGTATACAATGAAGTACAATATGACCTAAACAGAGCAATCTTGACATCATCAGTACACTTATTAAATGTTCGTGCAGCATGTTGGCTTGTGCATAGAGTTTACAGCACTGACGCTGAATGTCATCATCATCACATAAATCATCTCTGATTATGTGGCCAAGATATCTGAATTTGTTCACAGCACCAAGCACTTGGCCTGCTAGCACAAAATAAGGAAAGTTTGACTTCTTATCCTCCTTGGTTTTCACAATTTAACACTCTTTTTCGAATTAAACATGATATCATACTGCACACCGTAGCAGGATTTACCATTTACCATTTACCATTTACCAACACTAGAGGGAGACATAATAACCAGATCGTCCGCATATACCAGGTGATTAATTAGCCACCATACATCCAGTTCTACACTGGTTTAACTGTCGAGACAGATCATCCATATACAGATTAAAAAGTACAGGTAATAAAATTCCGCCTTGCTTCACCCCATTGGTCACTAGAAAAGGTGCAGATGTACTTGTACCCCATCGAACATGCATTGTTTGGTGTGTATACCAGTACTTTAATATTCTAATCATATAAGGTGGGACCCCTCGCTCTTGAAGTTTGACAAATAGCTTCCCATGATTGACTCTGTCAAACGCTTTGGATGCATCCAAGAAACATAAAAAAAATTGTACTATTTTTCCTTCTATACATACTAACCATCTCTTTCAATGCATAAATACACAAATCTGTGCCGTGCTTACTTTTAAAACCAAACTGAACCAAAATTGATTGTGTTCTGGCGCAAAGCGAGTGGGTTTCAGGACGAACAGTCTCGAGCCAACTACGTTATGTTTAGAGCAGCGCAGTAAATACAATATTCCTGGAATGCGAGTTAACTAAACAGTTACATGTCCTCTGCATTCTAACAAATAAAGACATTACAACATTTGATTGACAATTTATTTGGTGGTGTGATCAGATAGTCACACAGTGACGTGCATTCCACGTATAAAGAGTACTGTTATATTGGACGTGCATTTTTTTTTATATGAATACACGTTTATGTCAGCATTACTTTAAACCTGTGGTGTGTGTGTGTGTGTGTGTGTGTGTGTTTCCTTCAGTACATGTGCACGCGAGATCACCAGGTCATAACTGATAGAGGAGAAACACAGATGAGCCAAAGTCTCCCCTCCTTCCTGCCAAACAATGTGAGTGGTCCATTAATTCAATCAAACTACTACAAGTGAGAATATGTTTTCATTTGAGATGACACAATGTTAGAAGTCAATCACTTTTTCACAGACCCAGTAATTAAATTAGTCACAACTGGAATCATTCCAGCTGTTTAGTTCTTTAGGCCAATTTGTGCTAACACAGTCCTCCTTTACACGTCTGTAGTCATATTAACACAGTCCTCCTTTACACGTCTGTAGTCATATCCACATGGCCCTCCTCTCTTTTACCTAGAGTAAGAGCTGCTTTTCTGCCAGTGATGTGGCTTTGACTATTGTAACAAGTAGCTTCTTGCGTCTTATGCTATGCTGGAGTTTGTCATTTTGCCTTGAAATAACAAGTTTTCTCAAAATAATTTCTCAAATTGAGTGCAACCCTCTCCAACCTCTATATCTAAAAAAATATATATATATAAATATATATTTAAAAAAAAGTATATATATAATATATATATATATACTTTTATTTATATATATATATATATATACCGGTATGTATATTTTTTTTTTTAGAAGAAGAAAAAACACCTCCCTCATCCTCACCACACGGATCAGGACGAGATCGAGACCAGGGAGAACCTGAACCGCCTGCTGCTGGAGAACGTTCTGCCGGCCCACGTGGCCGCGTTGTTTGTCGGGGAGAACAAAAAGAACGAGGTGGGACTCACTCCACTCAAACTCTTTACTTAAGAGAAGCACAAGGTAGGCGCCCTGGGTTACAGGTGGATTTCTGTGACCAACATGCCCCGCCTTCCCTCCCCCATCCACGTCTCCATCACTCCACTGGCTCTCATTGGCATGTCTGGTGACTTTGACACCGGTACACACGGTTGACATGAAATTGGGTACCCGGGTAGTGCAGCAGTAGATTTCCTGCCTACCTTTTGCTCGGCAGTACCAAAAAAACTTTAATTGCCGATTTCTTACATTTGTCTGCGGGGAAGCCTTCCTGCCTGGGCGATAGTTAACACTCTGTGTGCTGTGTCCACGTAATCCTGCAATCTCTCACGTTGTAAAATCCCTTCAAACAGTTAAATAACAACACAGAGACATTTTATTAGCTAATGACTTTATTGGGAAACATTGTGCAAAACGTTGGTACCCCTGTGTGTTTTCTCACCTCTTCTCAGTTCTCAGTTTCCTGGTCTGGACTGAGGAGAAACGGAGGCAGATGGGTCCAACCCATGGTCCAACCTCACTTGTAGACGGGGAGCAGTGGAACATGCCAAGTGTGGTTGAGTTAGGGGGGGGGGGTTAATTGATTACAGTTTTTCACAATTGCTTAAACACATTTCCTGATAGACTACCTCACTTTCTCAAAACCCGAAACACAAATCTCAAAACTCACACACAAAATGCAAAATCCTACACTTCTCTTGCAAAAGCACACTTTGCCCTCAAAACGGTGTTAACTGTTCACTAAATGGTATTTTCTTTTCAAATGACAAACACATACATCATATGAGTAGACATTTCTAAGCACCCATTGAACACTGGTGTGCAGAATGGAAAACACTATATGAATGCTTTATCAGTAGAATTATGCCTTTGCATGTTCAGTTTCAGGTTGTGCACATTATGTGTTTAAACAATTGTGAAAATCTGTAAAACCAATTTTTGAGGGGTTAAACTACTTGGAGTCATTATAAATGATTAGGTTTGATGTATGGGAAAGTCAATGTAATAATAGTTGTGTTGAAGGGGACTCTTGTTGTATTGTGTGGTTAATTGAAAACTAATTATGTTTGTCTCTGCATAGGAGGGGCTGCATCCTTCAATGGGGGATTCATGTCCCTGCTTCTGACAGGGGAAGGCACCAGGACTGCTGCCTACATACTGTAACTGGACCCATTTGCAGGGGCTTAGCCTACTGGTTTAGTTCAGTTTTGTCTTGTCAAGTTTTGAATAGTGATCTGTTTAATTTATTAAGTACAATAAAACCTTTGTGGGCAAAGCCATAACAAAACTGCCTAGAGATCCATTGTAAGTTACCCAGGCTGTAGGGGTTAAGGCGGAGGACCTCTCCTCTGCAGGCGCAATCCCTGCAGAGATGGTAGAGTGAACAGGGTGAGAGGAAGGAGGCGGGGAGATAGAGAGAGGACAGAGGCAGGAGGGAGGCTAGAGAGAGGAGGCAGGAGAGAGGACAGACAGGAGGTAGGGAGGCTAGAGAGAGGAGGCAGGAGAGAGGACAGACAGGAGGTAGGGAGGCTAGAGAGAGGAGGGAGGAGAGAGGACAGGAGGGAGAGAGAGGACAGACAGGAGGTAGGGAGGCTAGAGAGAGGAGGCAGGAGAGGCATGAGGGCAGGAGGTAGGGATAGGATAGACAGGAGAGGACAGATATAATAAAGACAATGCAGGAGGTTGCACCTGCGTAGGGAATAGCAAGAGAGGCACCTCCCCAACCTCCTCCCCCGCCTGTCTCCCTCCCTTTCACTCCACCACCATTTTTCCCCCCCCCCCATCTCCGACCTCCTCCTCCCGTCTCCCTCCCGTCTCCAACAAAATCCCCTCCTCTGCCATCTATCTATGTATCTCCCGGCTTCCTTCCTCTCACCCTGTTCGCACTCAACCACTCTACCATCTCCGCAGGGACTGAGCCTGCAGAGGAGAGAGGGGAGCAGGCACAGTCCCTGCAGAGATGGTGAGAGTGGTTGAGTGAGAACACGGTGAAGGAAGGAGGCCGGGAGATGGCAGAGGAGGGAGGGGGGGAGGGTGATGGGGGGGGGGAGGGAGGGGGAGATGGGGGAGGAGGGAGGGGTGAGGAGGAGGGGGGGTGGGATGGGGGAGGGGGGGTGGGATGAGGGAGGGGAGGCGGGGCAGGATGGGGGGAGAGGGAGGGGTGGGGAGACGACTTCAAATCCCCTGCAGGAATCGAACCTGCACTTCTCTGCATACAGGGGGGTGGGATGGGGGAGGGGGGAGGAGGGAGGGGGGGTGGGATGGGGGAGGGGAGGAAGGGCAGGATGGGGGGAGAGGGAGGGGTGGGGAGACGACTTCAAATCCCCTGCAGGAATCAAACCT
Organism: Poromitra crassiceps; assembly: GCF_964638095.1. Classification (NCBI taxonomy): domain Eukaryota; kingdom Metazoa; phylum Chordata; class Actinopteri; order Beryciformes; family Melamphaidae; genus Poromitra; species Poromitra crassiceps. The sequence goes on along the minus strand of NC_139651.1, from coordinate 19,236,080 downwards.
GCACTTCTCCGCATACAATGCGGTCTGTTAAGGTGATCGCCTTAACCCCTAGACCATCAGCTAGGTAACTTACAATGGATCTCTAGGCAGTTTTGTTATGGCTTTCCCAATGAAAGACTTGAAAAGGTTTGAGTGTCCGTACCGGGATTCAAACCACAAACCTTTGGGTTGGAAGGCATGGTCTTTCACCACTGGACTACAGCCCAGCTCAAACACACAGAACATGCAGCAAGTAAAATAGATGTGGTTAAGATGAGGGTTTTCTTAACCACGACCATACCCTAACAACCCAATTGATAGGGAGGGGGGTTGCACCAAATTATTACTGCAAACAATTTGGTGCAACACCCCCGGTGTCTCTTATTTCACCTTACATGAGTTTGCATCCCTGGCTGATTGTGGTGCTTGGGCTCATGGCTTAATGGATAAGGTGCTTACCTACCAATCTGATGACTGGGGTTCGATTCTTGGTCAAACAACCTACAGTATATATCTTTTTTTTTATATTTTGTTTTCAATTATTAATATTATATACTCATCATTAACCACTCTATTCTGGAATTGACCGACTAATCAGCAACTATCTAATGATTAACTAATATATTCACAAACTGACATGTATTAATCATTAAAGAAACAGTTAACTACTCTGAGTCTGCACTGAGTGCTCATAAGTGTCAAAATAGAAAACCAGATTCAAACATAGGCAGAATGGTTCCAGGTGCATGTTTATCATACCAGAATGTTAGGACAAAGGGATTCAAACCACAAACCTTTGGCTTGGAAGGCATGGTCTTTCACCACTGGACTACAGCCTAGCTCAAACACACAGCACATGCAACAAGTAAAATAGATGTGGTTAAGATGAGGGTTTTCTTAACCATGACCATACCCTAACCCAATTGATAGGAAGGGGGGGCGGGTGTCAAAATAGAAAACCAGATTCAAACATAGGCAGAATGGTTCCAGGTCCATGTTTATCATACCAGAATGTTAGCACAACAATACAAAACTCACAGCAACAAGTAGACCAGTGGTTTATTGATAGTATTCTGTGACATCACCACACAGACATCTTGGTCTGCTTGTAATCAATTAACAGGTGATTAACCACACAGCCAATGAGCTGTGTGTAGTGTAAAGTGCCATATTGGTCGGAAATGCATGTGACATCATGGGAATACTATGAATAGACAAGTCCAAGTGAATCAGTTGTTATTAAGCTTTATGAAGGCTACTTAAACAAGATAATTTAGGATAGATATAAATGTACCAAATGTTATAGCTATGTTATAGCAGACGTTTTGTCATTTCTAAAAAAATAGATTTTTCAGGTTCGCACAACATAGTATTGCATAAGGAGTTGCTCATAATAACTCTTTTTAAATCTTTAAAGTATTTTAGTTGCTGTTCTGGGTATGGCATTGCATCCCTGAGAAGGCTACATCGGTACAGCTGGGTTTCATTCAGGTTCATGTGTAAGGATACTCATTCTACAGTGGGTGTTTATATGATATACTGTGCAAATCTATATTTTTTAATCTCTTAAATTACATAATATTCCTTTGGTTTCTTCAGTGCGGTTTGCTGATATGTCAAAGAGATAGTTACACAAATAAATGACAAAACTCATAAGCAAACAGAAATGGTGAAGTGCTGCTCATTTCAGAGAGATACCGTATTGCACAGACAGATGAGATCATCTTCACGGTGGAAGAGGTTTCTCCTGCTCAAGCAGGAGTGAGGTCATCTGCCAGGGTTAAACAAGGTCGTGTGCCAGGGGTGAGAGGTCGTGAGCCAGGGGGGTGAGTGAGGTCGTGTGCCAGGGGGGTGAGTGAGGTCGTGAGCCAGGGGGGTGAGTGAGGTCGTGTGCCAGGGGGGTGAGTGAGGTCGTGAGCCAGGGGGGTGAGTGAGGTCGTGTGCCAGGGGTGAGTGAGGTCGTGAGCCAGGGGTGAGTGAGGTCGTGAGCCAGGGGTGAGTGAGGTCGTGAACCAGGGATGAGTGAGGTCGTGAGCCAGGGGTGAGTGAGGTCGTGAGCCAGGGGTGAGTGAGGTCGTGAACCAGGGGGGTGAGTGAGGTCGTGTGCCAGGGGGGTGAGTGAGGTCGTGAGCCAGGGGGGTGAGTGAGGTCGTGAGCCAGGGGGGTGAGTGAGGTCGTGAGCCAGGGGGGTGAGTGAGGTCGTGAGCCAGGGGGGTGAGTGAGGTCGTGTGCCAGGGGGGTGAGTGAGGTCGTGAGCCAGGGGGGTGAGTGAGGTCGTGAGCCAGGGGGGTGAGTGAGGTCGTGAGCCAGGGGGGTGAGTGAGGTCGTGAGCCAGGGGGGTGAGTGAGGTCGTGAGCCAGGGGGGTGAGTGAGGTCGTGTGCCAGGGGTGAGTGAGGTCGTGAGCCAGGGGGGTGAGTGAGGTCGTGAGCCAGGGTTAAACAAGGTCGTGTGCCAGGGGTGAGTGAGGTCGTGAGCCAGGGGGGTGAGTGAGGTCGTGAGCCAGGGGTGAGCGAGGTCGTGAGCCAGGGTTAAACAAGGTCGTGTGCCAGGGGTGAGCGAGGTCGTGAGCCAGGGTTAAACAAGGTCGTGTGCCAGGGGTGAGTGAGGTCGTGTGCCAGGGGTGAGTGAGGTCGTGTGCCAGGGTTAAACAAGGTCGTGTGCCAGGGGTGAGTGAGGTCGTGTGCCAGGGGTGAGCGAGGTCGTGAGCCAGGGTTAAACAAGGTCGTGTGCCAGGGGTGAGTGAGGTCGTGTGCCAGGGTTAAACAAGGTCGTGTGCCAGGGGTGAGTGAGGTCGTGAGCCAGGGTTAAACAAGGTCATCTGCCAGGGGTGAGCGAGGTCGTGAGCCAGGGTGGATGGGGGCAGATCAGGGCATGGTGGGGCAGGGCAGCAGCATCAGCAGCATCAGCATGAGACACAGAGGACTGGGGCTCAGTGCCAGCCCTGATGAGTCTCTCCCTACACACACACACGCGCGCGCACACACACACACACACACACACACACACACACACACACACACACACACACACACACACACACACAGCGGTCAAACCAATAGAACTGGAAAATAGAATGCCCATTGGTCACACTGTATTTGGGCGTGTCACAAACAAAAGGCAAAGTAAACAGAGTTCCAGTTTAGATAGTTTCTGTTGCTCCATTAAGACTGAATGGGAGGAGCTGCTTTGTAAATGTGGCAACACCTGATTCCAGCAATTCTGGGTACATGTTGTGTTTCAGAGCTGTTAGCTACATGTTGTGTTTCAGAGCTGTTAGCTACATGTTGTGTTTCAGAGCTGTTAGCTACATGTTGTGTTTCAGAGCTGTTAGCTACATGTTGTGTTTCAGAGCTGTTAGGTACATGTTGTGTTTCAGAGCTGTTAGGTACATGTTGTGTTTCAGAGCTGTTAGCTACACGTTGTGTTTCAGAGCTGTTAGCTACATGTTGTGTTTCAGAGCTGTTAGCTACATGTTGTGTTTCAGAGCTGTTAGCTACATGTTGTGTTTCAGAGCTGTTAGCTACATGTTGTGTTTCAGAGCTGTTAGCTACATGTTGTGTTTCAGAGCTGTTAGCTACATGTTGTGTTTCAGAGCTGTTAGCTACATGTTGTGTTTCAGAGCTGTTAGCTACATGTTGTGTTTCAGAGCTGTTAGCTACATGTTGTGTTTCAGAGCTGTTAGCTACATGTTGTGTTTCAGAGCTGTTAGCTACATGTTGTGTTTCAGAGCTGTTAGCTACATGTTGTGTTTCAGAGCTGTTAGCTACATGTTGTGTTTCAGAGCTGTTAGCTACATGTTGTGTTTCAGAGCTGTTAGCTACACGTTGTGTTTCAGAGCTGTTAGCTACACGTTGTGTTTCAGAGCTGTTAGCTACATGTTGTGTTTCAGAGCTGTTAGCTACATGTTGTGTTTCAGAGCTGTTAGCTACATGTTGTGTTTCAGAGCTGTTAGCTACACGTTGTGTTTCAGAGCTGTTAGGTACATGTTGTGTTTCAGAGCTGTTAGCTACATGTTGTGTTTCAGAGCTGTTAGCTACATGTTGTGTTTCAGAGCTGTTAGCTACATGTTGTGTTTCAGACCTGGCTACACGTTGTGTTTCAGAGCTGTTAGCTACATGTTGTGTTTCAGAGCTGTTAGGTACATGTTGTGTTTCAGAGCTGTTAGCTACATGTTGTGTTTCAGAGCTGTTAGCTACATGTTGTGTTTCAGAGCTGTTAGCTACATGTTGTGTTTCAGAGCTGTTAGCTACACGTGTTTCAGAGCTGTTAGCGCTACATGTTGTGTTTCAGAGCTGTTAGCTACATGTTGTGTTTCAGAGCTGTTAGCTACACGTTGTGTTTCAGAGCTGTTAGCTACATGTTGTGTTTCAGAGCTGTTAGGTACATGTTGTGTTTCAGAGCTGTTAGGTACATGTTGTGTTTCAGAGCTGTTAGCAACATGTTGTCTTTCAGAGCTGTTAGCTACATGTTGTGTTTCAGAGCTGTTAGCTACATGTTGTGTTTCAGAGCTGTTAGCTACACGTTGTGTTTCAGAGCTGTTAGCTACATGTTGTGTTTCAGAGCTGTTAGCTACATGTTGTGTTTCAGAGGTGTTGTGTTTCAGAGCTGTTAGCTACATGTTGTGTTTCAGAGCTGTTAGCTACATGTTGTGTTTCAGAGCTGTTAGCTACATGTTGTGTTTCAGAGCTGTTAGCTACATGTTGTGTTTCAGACCTGGCTACACGTGTTTCAGAGCTGTTAGCTACATGTTGTGTTTCAGAGCTGTTAGCTACATGTTGTGTTTCAGAGCTGTTAGGTACATGTTGTGTTTCAGAGCTGTTAGCTACATGTTGTGTTTCAGAGCTGTTAGCTACATGTTGTGTTTCAGAGCTGTTAGCTACATGTTGTGTTTCAGAGCTGTTAGCTACATGTTGTGTTTCAGAGCTGTTAGCTACATGTTGTGTTTCAGAGCTGTTAGCTACATGTTGTGTTTCAGAGCTGTTAGCTACATGTTGTGTTTCAGAGCTGTTAGCTACATGTTGTGTTTCAGAGCTGTTAGCTACATGTTGTGTTTCAGAGCTGTTAGCTACACGTTGTGTTTCAGAGCTGTTAGCAACATGTTGTGTTTCAGAGCTGTTAGCTACATGTTGTGTTTCAGAGCTGTTAGCTACATGTTGTGTTTCAGAGCTGCTTAGGCTGTTTTAGCTGCTCAGGCTTTTTAATTAATTTTTTTAATGATCCAAGTTGCAGTGGTTTACCTCTGAAGTCGGCAGGCCTGTCCTCCCAGGGTGACAGCACAATACCCAGGGCTTTCCGCTGGTTTTGTGACAGGGCTTCTTGCTGTTCAGCTGTTACTGCCACAGCCTGCTCATAGGAGAACATGCTGATCTGGTTCGGGTTAAACACCACCTGCAGAAGGTGACATGAGCCAAATGACCGGAGGTAGGAATTGTCAAGATGAACACACCAACATAGATAAACAAGATATTTCGGGTCCCAGAACAAAAGCTGAATAGAACTCCATAGACTTGTTTTGTGGAAGTCAGGTCAGTGTACAGTAAACTAGTAATAATAGTAATTTAATACTTACACTAAACTGCTCAGGTGGTATCATTGAGATAGCCAGAGGTGTGATTCCTTCAATTTGGTCTCTCACCAAAGCTGACATGGACATATCTGGAAGACCAGCTGCACAACGAGAAAGTAAAGTAGCATCAATGCTCCCAGAGCTAAACAGCCACCAACATAACTGAGTAACAAATGACATTTAGCAGATGATCACAGAGAGGATTGTTCATATCAGGGTGCTCAACATGAGGAGAGTGGATGTGTCTTACCTGCCAGAACTCCAATCTCAATGAAGACATCAGTCTTCCAGTTACCTGTGGGTCCAAATGCAAGACTGTGTTGCAGAAGGTCGACGAGAGCCAGCAACTGGTCTGGTGAGCAGGACAGCCTCAGCTGACCCAGCCACAGCACAGCCTTACTGCAGCCACCAGGGGGAGACACAACAGGTCACACAGTAAGTAAAGGGGACAGAAGTACCACAGGAATGAGTCCGGACCTGGATGTTAACACTTCCACCTCTTATGTGTAAAAGTCAATGGGATTTATGTATGAGGATTTTGGTTGAATGCTTGAAATAAGGTCTATGGTTAAAGGAACACTCCGCCCATTTTCAACCAGCTTTGTATCATTAGAACATCAGTAGTATATCAGAAAACTGTAAACTGTTTTGAAGTCTGTCATTTAATTTGACAGTTATTGAGTGTTAAAGTGTGGACCAGTGACATCACTGGTCCACACTAACTCAAATTAATAACTCATTAACTCAAATCAACTCTCAATAACTGTCAAACTAGATGACGGTTTTTAAGTCATTCATCTAGTTTGACAGTTATTGAGAGTTGATTTGAGTTAATGAGTTATTAATTTGAGTTAGTGTGGACCAGTGATGTCACTGGTCCACACTTTAACACTCAATAACTGTCAAATTAAATGACAGACTTCAAAACAGTTTACAGTTTTCTGATATACTACTGATGTTCTAATGATACAAAGCTGGTTGAAAATGGGCGGAGTGTTCCTTTAACAAAAGTTTATTTAAAACAAGATTTTTTGCCACACGAACACACTACAACACATGCATGCGGCCACTACACCAAAGGACCACTTTTATGATTTTCAGTACAGAAGCGTACAGTGTAAATGAAGCTACAGTGTAAATGAAGCATACAGTGTAAATGCGTTTTTTATGAGATTTTCAGAAAATGCTTCAACAGTCATAAAAGCGGTTCTCATATATATACTGTATATATATACACACACACACACACACATACAGTATATACATATAGTGTGTGTGTGTGTGTATATATATATACACAGACACATACAGTATATACATATATACACACTATATATAGATCTTTTAGTGAATGTACAGCCCATTTTTAAACCAAGCAATATATATATATATATATATATATATATATATATATATATATATATATATAGACCTTTTTGTGAATGTACAGCCCATTTTTAAACCAGCAGTATTTATATATAATACTAGTAATCAATAATAATATTATACTAGTATAATAGATAATATTATAGTATAATAATATACAATATAATAGTATAATAATAATAGTATATATACACATACACTAGGACTAGGGTATTCACGACTACTGAATTTTAGTAGTCATCGACTACTTCCAAATAATAGTTGACTAGTCGATTCATATTTTTTTCACACAATAAAAATGATCAATTCTCATCAAAAGGGTCTCAAAAACAGCCAGTAAAAGGTTAACTTAATGTAGGCGGGACCAATGTGGAGATACGTGAAATAGCAGAGTTCTGATTGGCTCTGAGAGGCTGTTTACAAATGAGCCATTAAACCCCAGCAGCTTGTCTGAGTTGGAGAGAGCGACTGTTTGACTTCAGTAACAACATAGATGAGTCTTTCTGTCTATAAGTACCTTCAATTCTATTGATTTAACATGGCGTCATGTGGAAAATGAGTGTTCAAACAAATCTATGCTCAATTTATGTATTTATTCTTCACCACAGATGAACGATTAGTTGATTATGATGCATAGTGTCGACTAGTGTGTTTTTTTGTTGACTGTGAAAGCCCTAATATACACGTATAAACACTAGGGCTGTGAATCTTCACTGGCCTCACGATTCGATTACGATTCAGAGGGCTACGATTCGATTACGATTATCGATGCATCACTTTTTTTCCCCAATATTCCCTAATGATTTATTTTTTCTCACTTTCTTTTTTCTCACTGCGTGGCTACTTTTAAAATAAAAGTGCATTTGGAATTGCATTGTATTATGATCCATAATTAAAATAAACAACTGCATGTACTTCCATTATATTTTATTTGATTATTAAAAAAAAAAAAAAAAAAAAAAAATCTATTTTTGACATTTGTGAATCGATGCAGAATCGTGCACGTCCGCATCGACGATGCATCTTATAATCGATTCTTTTTGACACCCCTAAAACACACACACACACACTCACCTGAACTCCACAGCATTGAAAAAACGCATCTCTGTTGTTTTAGCTCCACACACGATGTATCCCATCGCCACAAAAGTGCTGGAGTCCAGCTGTGAAGGTTTCTGCTTGGTGGCGTTTAACAAGCGGCTGAACAGCACAGCCAGCTAGGATGAAAGCCATGGAGAGAATGAGTGAGCGTAAAATAGCCTCAAACAGGATTGTAGGTGGATGTATTAGCAACGTACTTGTACCTTCACCCTGTATTGTGAAGCATGCCAGTGCTACTTGTACAATTTGTTTCAGAAAGCGAGTGAACACACAACACAGTGGATGTAATATGTCTCCGGCTATGACCGAAGCTGATACCTGTCTGTCTGTCCAGGTGTTGACTGATCCCATGGCGTAGATACTCCTCAGCTCGGACAGACGGAGGGTGCCCAGCTCTGCTTCTGACATCTCCACCGCTAGTCCACCCAGCTGAGCGACCAGGGACGGAGACATGGAGCGGATGTGGCCATGCACCTTCATACACACAAACACACACACGTGCGTGTTCACGCATACACACAGGCATACGCATACATATATATACGCGTACACACACACACACACACACACAATCCCAGAGAGACCCCAGTTAAAACATGGCAGACATTTTAGCAACATTTCACATCCATAAAACCATATTCACCAACTTAAAGTCTTTATTTATTGTTTTTGAAAAGCGTAGCAAAAAATATACTAAAACAATATATTCTTCCAACAATAAGAAATCTATTAAATCACCTTTGTGCATTTGTACTACATGTTTTGCAATTAAAAAAAGACAGGGCAGACACATTAACAACTGGATTTAGGAGGGGTTTCAAATGTAAACAGGAAGTATGGAAATGTCCCATAGGGAAGAAGCCTGGAATGAAATGCATGTGTGATGTGACGTGATGTTCCTCACTGTGGTAGTTCCTGCACGATGGATGGCTGGAAGAGAGTCTCACCTCTTTGACTTTCTTGAGCAGCTGTTGGCGTTGGTAGGGTGTAAGGAACGGGTCGTGGCCCATCAACTCCAGACAGTTGGAGAAGTCCGATGAAGACATGCTGCTCAGACTGTGCGTGGTCCATGCAGAGGGAGATGTTGTCTGCAGAAGTGCACAGCTAGGAATCAAGGCAGGAGCTGGCCAAGGACAAACAGGGACATGGATCAGACCAGGGGTCTCTGCAGACATCCAGCATGTAGCACAGGCTGTGTCTTTCATTGACTGTTATCTTTGTCTTACGTTGTTGTGTTGATTACATACTGTAGTGTTGAGTGAAAACATTTGTCATTATTCTGTAGTGATAATTTGGGAGCAATTTGTTTGGATAAGCAAATGTACTCAACGATCTATCAGGTGACAAAGAACTCTAGATGTTTGACAGAGTGTCACTTGCCTATTTGGTGCATCTTCATATACTGTAGTAACTGTTACTATGTAACTGCAGCCCTGAGCCCATTTTTAAACCTAAACCAAGCTCAACCCGGGATGCTCAGTATCTACCTGCTTTTCAAACATTTAAGTGCATCACTTGAAACTCAGTCGACTTTTAAGTGACAGATTATAGTTGCTTGATAGAAAGTTGAGTCTCGGCATTCGTTTTCCAGAGATTTAATAAGAACAAACGTGCTGCTCACATGAGATACGACCCAGGAAGCCGAGGAAAAACTGAAGAACAAATTGCTGCTTTTCAAACAAACTCCTCCTCTCCTCCAGGTCTCTGGCCTTCATACAGTGGACCCCCACATGGCCACGTTCCCACTGAGTCTGGCTCAGGAACAAGCGCTCGATACGGCCCAGGGTCATCAGATCCTGTGCACACACACATGCATGCGTGCGCACACACACACACACACACGCATGCGTGCGCACATACACACACACAAACAAATGAATGGTCAGGTGGGCAACAGGAACTCCAGCACCTGATCCTGACACCTATGGGAGATGTGACACCTCAGGGATTCACTTACATGGCATCAAGTAACAATCCCAACACCCCACTGTGACCAATCTGTCTAACAATGTTTGAACTATCCTCAGGGCAAACTGTCCATATTGTCAGAGGCTATTTGAATATGACGCTAGGGTCGACTGGAGGCTATATACAGTATATACAGTATATCTAGATATATAGATATATATACAATATACACATTACACACATATACATATATATGTATGTATGTATAACGCTATATATATATATATATATACATATATACATATATATATATAAATATATACATATCTAGATATATATACACATTACACACATATACATATATGTATGTACAGTATGTATAACGCTATATATATATATATATATAGATATACATATCTATATATATATACATATCTATATATATATATACATATCTAGATATATATACACACATATACATATATACGGTATGTATGTATGTATAACGCTATATATATATATATATATATATATATACACATACATACACATATCTACATGTACATATATATATATATATATATATATATATATATATATATATATATATATATGTATAGGTCACCGACGCCAAACCCAACCACTTTTTTGACAAAAACCTGCGAGCTAAGTAGCCTGGGCTAGTTTTACAGGGCCTTTCTTCTTCATGGTATATTCTTCTTCTGTGGTACGTACCGTCGCCCAAGTGGCTCACTGCTACTTTCTCTTATCAAAGGCACTTTCATAAGGTATTTGGACCTTTTATCAATCACATTTTAATATGAAACTTTACACATAGACTGTCAGATATCTGCAAATAAAAGGGACTTGCGACAGCGGACAATTAACCTCTTGAATAGCCTGCAAAGAAGGAGGAAGTACGTCACTCGTGTCCCCAAACTAAGCTGTCCGGGTTTGGTGATATGTGTCCGTGCATGGCGTTGGTTCCGTTATATATATGACGCTACAGTAGACTGGAGGCTATATATATATATATATATATATATGACGCTAGAGTAGACTGGAGTGTGACTCACTGGGGAAATCTGCTGCAGCTTGTCTTTGGGTAAGAAGAAGAGAAAGCGGTCCACCTGACTGAGTGTCACATGGTCCCAATTCTTGACTGGGCTGTGAGGTAACAAAACATAACATGTGGTCATCATGCAGAGACACAGACAGCCATACTGTGTGAATAGTAACTATTTGCTCTCTGTACATTGTCGTGTGAAAATCAAACATTTAGATTTTCATGTTGTCACTTCTACTGAAGGGTCACATGGTTCCTCTATATGGGTTGAGAAGATTCTACGAGCTCTGGTGACAGATACCAGGGCAGACATAAACCACTCAGAAATCATTCACTAAGTGTCCTATTTTGGGGTGAGAAAGGTGACTATCACCTAAAGGTGACTAGTTTGCATCCGGCGAGTTCCTGAGAAGTCATTTTGGAGAGACACTTTTGTCTTTAGAGAGGTGCATTACCCGAAGGTGCCAGGTTCTTCTAGCATGTCAGCCACCAGGTCCCTCTTGGTGGAGGTGTAGCAGAGCTCCCGGAGCACGTCCAGATTGTAGACAAAGAAGCTTTGGTCCAGCTGCACAAACACCTCGTCCACCACAAAAGTGGCCATAATGCCCAGCGAGCGGAACTCCTCCTCTGTGAACTCGCCTGTGTACATGCCCTGGGGGGAGAGGGGATGCTTCAACACCAGTACCGTCCACCACATAACACCACAAACCAGTACTGTCCACCACATAACACCACAGACCAGTACTGTCCACCACATAACTCCACAGACCAGTACTGTCCACCACATAACACCACAAACCAGTACTGTCCACCACATAACACCACAGACCAGCACTGTCCACCACATAACTCCACAAACCAGTACTGTCCACCACATAACTCCACAAACCAGTAATGTCCACCACATAACTCCACAAACCAGTACTGTCCACCACATAACACCACAAACCAGTACTGTCCACCACATAACTCCACAAACCAGTACTGTCCACCACATAACTCCACAGACCAGTACTGTCCACCACATAACACCACAAACCAGTACTGTCCACCAGATAACTCCACAAACCAGTACTGTCCACCACATAACACCACAAACCAAACCAGTAACATCTGAACATTGATCAACCTTTCATCATTGATTTGCACTCATTCCTTTCCATAGCTTTTAACTTGATAAAAGCAGGCAGCAGTGTAGTAAAGCAGGAAGCAGTGTAGTAAAGCAGGAAGCAGTGTAGTAAAGCAGAAGGCAGTGTAGTAAGTTCCACTGACCAGCCTCTGCACTATCTTGTCCACCAGGATCGTCTGTTTGAGTCTAGAGAGCAAAAGGAAGTGATGCGGGTCCTGGACAATCAGCTTCCTTAGAGTATCCATCATGTTCACGGGGAACTTCTTGATGTTGGTCACCCTGTGAGCAAACATACACAAAAAACAACCGCATGAAAACCAAGAATACACTTATGTTCAGACATGTTTATACTAGTTCGTATAACATCACGAGCACTTCACTGTGTGTATATCACTCCACTTCACAGCTACTGTATTCTAAACGTTTTCCTTGATTAGGATTAGGATTGATTGAACCTTAACTCATTGAGTGCCAATGACGACAGTTGTCGTCAATTCGAATACTAACGTAGAGTGCCAAAGACGACGATTGTCGTCAATTGCGTTTTTTGACGGTGGGACGTGGATCAAAGCATCAGGCATCTCCTGTACAAATATGGGAGCTATTGAAGGTGTATAACCTATTTTACGGACTCATTAGGTGGCGACAGTGCTCTCCAGATTACAGAAAGGTCCGGAAAACTGCAGCAAAAAGCCGTGATCAAAGAGAAGCCGATGCATGCTGCAGCCAGAGCCATATAGATTGCTCTGTCTGCAGCTGACGTCGGGCTGCGAACATCAGTCAATCCGCGCACACAACTGAGCTCCTCTGCCTCTGTCTGTCTGTCTGCATATAGTTTCTCCACACGATTACCCGCCAGAAAGGCAGCACCCGACGCCAAAGGGCCAAACCTATCCCTGCAGTCCCGTTTGGCATTTCCTTGTCGCGCTGGGAGCCGCCCGGCGCAAAAACGGAGGCTCCGAAAATAGACTGGGTGCGTGTGGGGAGGAGTTTGCAGCTGAGGCGGGGAGAGGGGGGTGGGACACGCAGGCTCCACAGAACTACACCACATCACTACATCAGAAAATATTAGCTAGCGTCAGTGAATGTGCTTGAAATTCTGCATTTCACAAAAGGCTGAATATCTCAGCTTATAATTTGAAACCTGTCTTTTTGCTCAAAACAGCCTATCTTCTCCAGCTCATAACTAAAGAACGGAAAATGGGATCAATAAACTTTTTTTTGCAGATGATAGAAGAGAGTCTCCTCGTTCTTTGTGTGTGTTCGGTGTTTACATAGTAATATCACACAATATTCTGTGGGCCTCGAGAAATCACTGAAAACGCTCTGAAACTCTGGCACTGGGAGCTTCCGTTCTCCAAAAGTGGCTGGCACTCAATGAGTTAATTAGGAATGGTAAGCTGAAGGTAGGGGCCTAGGCTACATCTGCACACTGCTCACATCTCAGCCATACGGACAGACGCACACACACCACCTATAGAAGCTGCTGTACCGCTTCAAAATGAGATGGTTACTTCTTTTCATGATGCACCTAAGCAATCCGTTTGTATCAGTATTTGAGATGAGCATTTCCTCGTTGTTGTTTTTTGTGTGTGATCAAGATGACGTGCCTGAACAGCGTGTAACATGAATATGTGAGGTGGACTAATGGATGATAGCTGCAGACTCACGGCAGGGCCAGGGCGATCTCAGCATCAAGTTCTCCAAGGAGTTGAGAGAAGCTCTCAAGCATATACAGCTGCTTGACCACACAGGTTTTCTGTCCAGAAGAACAAAGTCAAATAAACACAAATGCTGTCAATTAAATCAAAATCATCGTTGTGTTATTTACCAGTGAGGTGTGGAGGAGAACAGGTTGTGTTATTTACCAGTGAGGTGTGGAGGAGAACAGGCTGCCTTCTGAGGAAGACCAGGATTCTTTTCACGGCTGCAAACGAGCGATCGGCCTTGATGAGGTTCTCTAAGACCTTGCAGCTCATACCCTGACCCACTGTCCCCAGGGTCCTGCTTAGACAAAGTGTCAGTCAATAGTCACAGCATGTCAATAGCATGTACACATCAATCTGTAAAATACTGACAGACCATGAAGGAGCAACATAGTGAACGGAGACTCTGAAAAGCCCTGTACCTCCAAAATATCCCCTTTTGAGGAACTCAGAGAAACAGCCTTGTTTTTGGCCTGATGGGACTGAATTTGTGACATTATTCAGTGGGTTTAGAAGGTTTCATGAGACAAAGAGCGCAGATGATCTTCTCATCCTGTGGAGAAGCACCAAATCCTCCAATTGAAGTAGAACATTGAAAATAACTCAGATTGGAGTTACAGGGATTTCACATGACAACAGCCCTGTGAGACTAACAAGTGTTCAGAGCCTCTGGATCGAGGACGACAGGAATGAGTACAGAAAGGATGCCCATTCATCTCAAATGTGCAGACCACGCACGCACGCGCACACACGCACACACACACGCACGCACGCACACTCACACACGCACGCACACTCACACACACGCACGCGCACGCACGCACGCACGCACACACGCACACACACACACACACGCACACACACACACACGCACGCACACTCACACACACTCACACACACACACACACACACACACACACACCAGTGGAGGCGGCACGTGTCCTATCTTCAGCTCTCTCTCATATTCAGGCATGGCTAACTAAATCTTGTCTCGTGCTGAATGCAAAAAAAACTGTTTGTATGTTCTTTTCTAAAAAAAACATTGCACCTTCGCGCTCCAATGTTTTCCTGGGGTCAGAGGAATTATCAGTAGTTAACGAGTTTAAATACTTAGGCGTGATGCTGGACTCCAATTTAACGTTCAGCAATCACATTAAAATGATCTCCAAAAAAATTAAATTCCACCTGTATAATTTCAGACAAATAAGGAGCTGTCTGTCCACAGACGCTGCGTTTTTATTTTTACACTCAATGATCCTTTCGCATCTGAATTATTGTATAACTAGCTGGTCGCTGACAGGAGTAACCATCCTCAAACCAGCCGAACTACTTTATAAAAAAGCCCTGAAAATACTAGATAAAAAACCCTTTTCTCATCACCACTGCCATGTCATACGTAAATATGGCATGCTAAGTTTTGAGAACTTTAGAAATTTCACCTCTGCCTGTCTAATATACAAAGTTCTACATGGACTGGCGCCGCCTCCTCTTGCTGACTTTATCAAATATCGTGCGACCGCCAACTCGACCCGTGTCACCCGGGCCATTACGAACAAGGTCTGTGAGGTCCCCTTTAGAAAAACTTCCTTTAGTCAGAAGACCCTATCCTTCATGGGAAGCACTCTCTGGAATAATCTACCTCCCTCGATTAGAGAATGCCCGAGTCTCGCCACCTTCAAAGGCCAGTTGAAAATATGGCTCAGATCAAACCAACAATGTGATCACAATTAACATACTTAACAGATCATTTGCCATGTTTTGCAGCATGCTCTGTGTGTTTTATTTATTTTATTTATTTTAGGTTTCACTAACCTTTTATACTATTAATTTTTTTTGGTACTATTAATTGTGTGTTTTAATCATTTTTGGTTTTACTAACTTTCTGTACTTTTAATCTTTGTTGTATTATTAATTTTTCTTTCGCTTTCATGATTACATCAACCTGCCATGGGACTACAGGTGGAAACTAGCCCTTGGGCTACAACCTGGCATATTTACTGTACGGCTGTACTGTTCATTAATGTGTAAAGTCCCATTCTTTAAATAAATTAATAAAAAAAAAAAAAAAAACACACACACGCACACGCACACGCACGCACACTCACACACACACACACACACACGCACACACGCACACACACACGCACGCACACACGCACGCACACGCACACACGCACACACACGCACACACACACACACGCACGCACGCACACTCACACACGCACGCACGCGCACACACACGCACACACACACGCACACACACACGCACGCACGCACACTCACACACACAGAAACTAATTGCACTTACAGGTAGTCTTTTTTAATGACTTTTAGTTTCGTATCATCCACTTCTCTGAATATAGCTATAGCCTGGGAAGGAAACAGGAAAAAGATATGTATTGTAACATGTATGTATATGTAACATATGTATTGTAACATGTATGTATATGTAACATATGTATTGTAACATGTATGTATATGTAACATATGTATTGTAACATGTATGTATATGTAACATATGTATTGTAAGATGTATGTATATGTAACATATGTATTGTAACATGTATGTATATGTAACATATGTATTGTAACATGTATGTATATGTAACATATGTACACACATGTATTTATCACCCCCCCCCCCCCCCCCCCCCTCTACATTATAATAAGTGTGATGTTGTGCGAACGGTCGTTTGTAACTTGCTGCTTCAGAGCTTTCGTCTCCTGTACGCTTTATGTGCAGATGTTCCAGAGCTCCAGAGTGGAGAAGCACACCTGTTGGAATCAGCCAGGGAAGTGGACTATGAAAACCCTCTGGGGAGAGAGAGGAAAGGCTGCATGCCAACTCTGTGAGCAAGGCCCGTGCAGAATAATGGGCAAACTTGCGATGATGCGCAATGGCTATAGGCAGCACGATACACTGCACAGGTATTCTGCTACGATACACTGCACAGGTATTCTGCTAGTGGACGACTCTATCATTTGTTTTATTAAGTTTTAATACGTTTGATTAAACTTCTGGGCAAACCTTAATTTGTTCTTGTTTTAATTAATTTGTGCATTTGCCATAAATACGACAAATCTGCTCCAAATTTGATGAAACATGCATCTTCTTACTGCTTGGCCCAAAGGGTGCCTGCATCCTTTGTGGGGGGAGGTAGGTTCACAGCTGTTTGGTGTGTGTGTGTGTGTGTGTGTGTGTGTGTGTGTGTGTGTGTGTGTGGGAGGGGGGGCCTTCCACCTGCTGTGTGTTCCACTCTCGTCTGAAGACAGAGGTGCTGTCGGCCACCAGCTGAGGGGTCCTGGACATGACACTGAGCAGCGGTGTGCTGGAGAGGAGAGGCTCCACGTTATCCAACCAGCCGATCACAGATGGAGAACCCTGCACAAAACAAGACAACACAACCTGTCATGACCAGCTTCAACAAGAGAAGATTTGTCAAATTCAATTACCAAAAGAAAAGTGTGTGTGTGTGTGTATGTGTGTAGTTGGGTTTCCAAATGTATGTACAATTTTGACAAATTTTCAGAAAATCAGCAAGAGACAATGCAAAATTATGCATGTTTCCATCCACTCCTATTATGCGAATATTGGGAGTTGATATGTGCCTTGCAGGCAGACGTGCACACCTTAATTAATAACCCCTTAATTAAGATTGTGCCTAAATATGTGCTGCATATTTACCCGATGTATTTAGTATGTGCAGATATGTAGCGTGCATCATATTCACCTGATGTATTTAGTGTGTGCAGATATGTAGCGTACTGAGTTTGGTTACTTGAGGGTTTGGTTAACCAGACACAGCGGAAGATTCACTTAATCCGTTTCAACTGCACTAAATTGCATTTATCTTTTATCGATACACCGACTTTTCCACCTCCCCCATGCCTAAAAACCTTTTTGCTATTTTTTTTTTTTTTTTCAAATTTTGCCACGTCTCCAGGTTTTTAAGGCGCAAATCGAAAATTTGCATACAAACAGTTGGATGGAATCCCACCTTGTGTGTATGTGAGTTTGTGTTAGTAGTGAGAATAGTTAATATAGATAATTAGTTATGACAGTAATAAGATACTTTGGCCTCAATACCACCACTACTACTACTACTACTACCACCACCAGCACCACCAAGAACAACAACAACAACAATAACAACAACAATAATAATAATAATAATCGTACTAATATAATTGGGCGGCAGTAGGCGCGGCGGCACACAATTGCTCAACGGTTTCAAACGCAAAGCGCAGGAGCGGGCGAGGCCGTGCAAGTCTTCAATATTGCAATTTATCATAAGATATTGTAATTCTCATTAATTTGAGTACATTTAAAGCCCATTACATATCCCAATAACATTTCAAAACAAGATATATTCTGTGTAAAAACCCTTGAATCGATATATATGCATGCATTTAACTCCCACCACTGTGTATGTGTGTGTACATGTGTGTGTTTGTACCCATAGTTTGGTGGCAACAGCATTGGCTTGTGGAGGGCTGAGGCCTGCTTTGTGTAGGACCATCTCAGGTAAAGCCGCCAGCAGGGTGTCAGCAGGTAGCTTCCACAAGGCCTCCACCTTCACCCCACGGACGAGGGAGCCGAGTCCCTTCAGCGCCCCTGGAGCACTCAGCTGACAGAAAGGAGCTAGATGTTAGCTGGAGCACTCAGCTGACAGAAAGGAGCTAGATGTTAGCTGGAGCACTCAGCTGACAGAAAGGAGCTAGATGTTAGCTGGAGCACTGAGCTGACAGAAAGGAGCTAGATGTTAGCTGGAGCACTCAGCTGACAGAAAGGAGCTAGATGTTAGCTGGAGCACTCAGTTGACAGAAAGGAGCTAGATGTTAGCTGGAGCACTCAGTTGACAGAAAGGAGCAGAAAGGAGCTAGATGTTAGCTGGAGCACTGAGCTGACAGAAAGGAGCTAGATGTTAGCTGGAGCACTCAGTTGACAGAAAGGAGCTAGATGTTAGCTGGAGCACTCAGTTGACAGAAAGGAGCAGAAAGGAGCTAGATGTTAGCTGGAGCACTGAGCTGACAGAAAGGAGCTAGATGTTAGCTGGAGCACTCAGTTGACAGAAAGGAGCTAGATGTTAGCTGGAGCACTCAGTTGACAGAAAGGAGCAGAAAGGAGCTAGATGTTAGCTGGAGCACTCAGCTGACAGAAAGGAGCTAGATGTTAGCTGGAGCACTGAGCTGACAGAAAGGAGCTAGATGTTAGCTGGAGCACTCAGTTGACAGAAAGGAGCTAGATGTTAGCTGGAGCACTCAGCTGACAGAAAGGAGCTAGATGTTAGCTGGAGCACTCAGCTGACAGAAAGGAGCTAGATGTTAGCTGGAGCACTCAGCTGACAGAAAGGAGCTAGATGTTAGCTGGAGCACTGAGCTGACAGAAAGGAGCTAGATGTTAGCTGGAGCACTCAGTTGACAGAAAGGAGCTAGATGTTAGCTGGAGCACTCAGTTGACAGAAAGGAGCAGAAAGGAGCTAGATGTTAGCTGGAGCACTGAGCTGACAGAAAGGAGCTAGATGTTAGCTGGAGCACTCAGCTGACAGAAAGGAGCTAGATGTTAGCTGGAGCACTCAGTTGACAGAAAGGAGCTAGATGTTAGCTGGAGCACTCAGCTGACAGAAAGGAGCTAGATGTTAGCTGGAGCACTCAGTTGACAGAAAGGAGCTAGATGTTAGCTGGAGCACTCAGTTGACAGAAAGGAGCTAGATGTTAGCTGGAGCACTCAGCTGACAGAAAGGAGCTAGATGTTAGCTGGAGCACTCAGTTGACAGAAAGGAGCTAGATGTTAGCTGGAGCACTCAGCTGACAGAAAGGAGCTAGATGTTAGCTGGAGCACTCAGTTGACAGAAAGGAGCTAGATGTTAGCTGGAGCACTCAGTTGACAGAAAGGAGCTAGATGTTGCACAAAGAAGGGCAAAGAAGTACAGGAGGGAGCATCTTCACACGGAACTCACATTCTCACATGTTTAGAAAAGTACTTACTATGTCTGAATTCAACTTGTCTACAATTACAGCAGCCTGAAAAACATTTAGAAGGATAATAGCAAATGAGGAAAAATGCTTGTGGTTAACATTTCCAAAACAACAACAAAAAGGGGAGGGGGGGGGGGGGGGGTGTTGTCTCCTGTTCCTCTCCAATCCTGCTGTCTGCCCTCTCGTTTCATCTACTCAAGACTTGATTGATTGATTGAAACGATTTATTTCAAACAGTTAAAACAATACATAAAGTGAAAAAAACAGTAAACATAACAGTCTAATAGACTTCATCAAAAGGAAAATACGTAAACTCAAACATAAAAAATGCGAACTGTTTGAAAAGGGGCAGGAAGAAGCCTAGGCTTATCGAGTCCTGCTCCCAAATCATTCATAAACAAATTCATACATCCCTATATATGCATATCCCACCCTCCTCGCTCCTCCACACACGCTCATGTATACATGTATACACATACATACATACATACATATATATGTATATATATACACAAACGTATACAAACTTACCCATACACACACAATATCATAAATCCACCCACATATCCCTATCAATAATTCCTAATAATACATTCCAATATTACCCCAATAACCCAATGCTTTGATCTTAACTTGTGTTGAACCAATGCATCTAAGAATGTATCCAATGTACACAACAATTCTATACATAATGTATATTACAATATAATATACATCATGCACACCATATATTATACATTATATGCATAATAACTTCATTACACATACAAGTTTTATACATATATGTATATTAATGTACAGAATACACATCAGACCAGGCACACACACCCACCAATAACACAGTAATACTCTACCAGGAAGAAAAAAGGACATTGCCAAAAAACAGCAAGAATCCAAGTACCGTAACTCAAGATTCAAGATTCAATGTATTTCTTGATTAAATATTTTTTAGATTTGAAAATGGAGATATTAGAGCTTTCTTTGATCCTGTCATCCAGTCTGTTCCAAAGAGTCACCCCATAGACTGTAATACACATGCTCTTAAGAGTAGTGCGAGCACACGGCTGTTTCAAATTATATTTACCTATTAAATCATAGCATCCTTCTCTGTCTGCAAACATTTTTTGAATATTACCAGGAAGTAGATTGTTCCTCGCTTTGAACATAATTAGTGTGGTTTCCGAATCAATCAAATCCATCAGTTTCAATGCATTTGACGTTATAAATAGTGCGTTAGTGTGTTCCAAATAACCTACCTTATGAACAATCCTTATTGCTTTTTTTTTTTAAGTGTGCATAATGTATGAAGGGTACTCCCCCAATAGGTATTCCCCCAGACTTCCGCACAATAATTCAGGATGGGTAAAATAAGAGAGCAGTACAGCATGTACAGTGATTTCAGGTTCAGAATGTTTTTAGTTTTACCTAGGACACCAATATTTCTCGACATTTTAGAGTATACAAACTTAACGTGGGGTTTCCAACATAAGTTGTGGTCCAAGATTATCCCCAAAAAAATGTTCTCAAAAACTCTTCTAGATCAACATTATCGATCTTTACTACGACTGGGGTGTTCAAGTGGATCCTTCTTTTACCGAATAACATAAACTTGTTCAACTTTCCCATTTCTGATGAGACAACCTCCAATAACTGTTGCAGATTCTCTCCAGAGCAAAAAATATTGGTGTCATCTGCAAAAACAACAAATTTCTAAATATTTGATATTCTACAGATGTCATTAATATACAATATGAACAATTTTGGACTTAAAATTGAACCTTGTGGCACCCCACATGTCATTTCTAAGCAAGTAGATCTGAAATCATCTAACTGTACAAATTGCTGTCTGCTCTCAATGTAGCTTTTCAGCCAGTTGAGGCCCACTCCTCTAATACCATACCCCTCCATTTTCTTTACTAGGATGTCATGATCAATTGTATCAAATGCTTTTTTTAAGTCTATAAATACTCCTAATGCATACTTCCTTTTATCAATGAAGTTGGTTAATTCTTCAACCAACTCCATCAAGGCCATAGAGGTTGATCGGTTTGTTCTAAAACCATACTGACTATCAATAAGCAACTGATGTTTATCAATGAAATTGTCCATCCGCTCAACAAAAAGTTTTCCAGTATTTTTGAAAACTGAGTGCGAGAGTAAGGAGACTGGCCTGTAGTTGGTGAATAGATGTTTATCACCAGCCTTGTATATCGGGATCACTTTAGCTGTCTCTTTTTTAGGAAAAGAGCCTGTTTTGAAAGAGAGATTGAAAATATACCTCAATGGGTCAGCAATTGCAATGATTACTCTTTTTATTAGAGCCATGTCAACTCCATTCTCATCCGTGGATATTTTGTTTTTGAACTTGTGGACACAGT
This sequence comes from Poromitra crassiceps, assembly GCF_964638095.1. Lineage (NCBI taxonomy): Eukaryota > Metazoa > Chordata > Actinopteri > Beryciformes > Melamphaidae > Poromitra > Poromitra crassiceps. Next base: position 19,213,881 of record NC_139651.1, on the reverse strand, counting down.
CAATGATTTCCTTTCTCTCGACCTCTCTCAAGGAAATAGAATGAGGGTTACTTTCTCCAAGGTATTGGGCAAAGCCTCCCTCCTCTGTTTGCTTAATTTCCTTTGCCAGATTTGGCCCCACATTCACAAAAAAGCTGTTGAACTCTTCAACCACATGGTTCATGTTTGTAATTTTAACGTAATTTTCAATGAAGTGATCAGGGAAGGCAATGTTTGTTGACCCTCTGCCTATGATTCTGTTCAATATCCTCCATGTCCCCTTAGTATTATTTTTGTTATCAAGTATTTTATTATAATAATCCTTTTTACATTTTCTAATAATATCTATTAATTTATTTTTATATTTTTTATATTTAATTTCTGCTTCTATCTTTCTATTATTTATGAATTCTCTATAGAGGGTGTTCTTCTTTTTGCAGGCATTCATCAGCCCTTTAGTAATCCAGGGGCTGTCTGTTCTGCTGGATTTCTTCCTAATTTGTTTCATTGGGCAGTTCTTGTCATACAATAAAAGGAATGTTTTTAGAAAAGAATCATAGGCTGTGTCAACGTCCACTGCTCCATACACATTTCTCCAGTTTTGAGTTAATAGATCATCCTTAAAAGCATTTAGCGCTTCCTCCGTCTTAACTCTCCTGTAGGTGGCCTCTCTTTTCTCCTTTTTAACTGTGTGTTCACAGTAAAAGACTGCAAAAAGCGGCAAGTGATCGCTATTATCGCTAATATCATTGAGCAACAAGCCGCTCACCAATTTTCCATCCATATTATTGGTGAAGATGTTATCAATCAATGTGGCCGAGTGTGAAGTTATTCTGCTGGGCTTATTAATAATAGGATAAAGGCTCATGCTGTACATTGCATTTACAAAGTCCTCAGTCAATGAATGTTGATTGGGATTTAGTAAATTAATGTTATAATCTCCACAGATGGAGGTGTCCTTTTGATCAGTTTTAGAAAACCAGCTCTCCATCAGCCCCTTAAACGATCCAATACTAGAACCAGGAGCTCTATACACACAGCTGACAATGACATTCTTTTTTTTACCCATGTCAATCTCAACTCAGACTCCTTATGGCTTATGGCAGTGATACTCAACTTGGGCCCGTGTGGCCCCACATTGCATTTTTTTTTTTTACAGTGCACCTGAAGGCAACATGCGAGATACCCGCTGAATAAATGTTCATAAATGTGAACAAATGTTCATGTCATTCTGGCCAATACTCCACTTCTGTTATTGCATTTCAGTCTGGAATATGGAATATCTTTCAATAATATATGATTTAGCTGCTAAATTGTCAAATATCGCCGTCTGCTTGCTACCCAGGCACTTATGTATTGTACTTAACCTAACTAACTTAACCTAACTAACTATCCGGTGTGAACAACATTGTCAGACTAAACTCCGCCTGACACCCCAAAAACCTACAATCCGCTACAGAGAAATGTATGTTGTTTGTTTATTAACTGGCCCCTGGTCTTCTATCATTTCACGAAAGTGGCCCCCGGGCAAAGCAAGTTGAGTATCCCTGGCTTATGGCATCCTGTATGAAGGCAAGGCAGCAGCTGTGAGGCTGACGTTAACGTCAGAGGCTCTAGTTCAGATGTTATCTGAGGGTGAAGTAAAGCACAGGTCCTGGCCTCAGGCACCACCTGAGGTCGGGTCAGTGTGGCCTCAGGCACCACCTGAGGTCAGGTCAGTGTCTTGAGGGTTGGCTGCCTGTCAGCTGTTCTTCCAGACCCCCCCCCCCACCCACCCACCCACCCCCACCAGCTGCCAGCAAACTCAGCCATGCAGGACAAATGAGGTCTTATGCAGTGAAAGGGATGAACTACTAGAGCAGCTTAGTAACACCAGACATTTCTAATCCGAGTCATAATAATGAACTTGTCTAATAGAGAGCCGCAGGGATGACGTATTTTTGTAGTCAGAACGCGGAAGTCTCGGACTTCCTGGTTCTTCACTGTTTCTGTCTATGGGATTTTTGAATGGGTTTTCAAGCGATGCTTCAAATACGGTCTCTGGGCAACGCAAGATTAATCAAACAAGAACCAGAGTTCAGTCGGATAATCTTCACACATGAGGACCACTTTCATGAGTTTTGTAGCGTAAATGCGAGCCCTAGAAGTAAAAAGCTCGAGCTAAGCTAATCCAGAACTACACACTGTCGCATAGGCTTCCACGTCACGTCAGCACTCAACCTGGACTGTTGTTGATGTGTGCACTGATTACCCCAGGCTGAACGGGGCTGAACCAGGTGAGGGAAAGAGAATTTCCGTGTTTGTCCTTTGAAGTGGTGATGTTATTGACGTATCGACTCAACAGTGTAGTCTCATTTAGCCGTTTGCTAGCTAGCCGCCCTTTTAACGGCACGTAAAAGCTTCAAAACTCATAAAAGTGGTCCTTGTGTGTGAAGATGATATTACTAAACACTGGTTCGCGTTTGATTAAGCCAGCGTTGCCCAGAGAGATTATTAGAAGCATCGCGCCAAAAACCCATTCAAAACTCCCATAGGCGAAAACAGTGAAGAACCAGGACTGTTAGCATCGATGATTTCCGGACTCGTTCCTGCGGCTCTCTATAGACAATAGGATTGTCGGCAATGGGACCTGGTCCTACTGAGAGCTAGGTGATGCTAGTGCTTGCTAATTCCTATGTTGTACATGTAGGTAGTAGCTACATGTGATGTAGGTACTAGGTACATCACATGCTGTACCTGTGCGGGGCTGAAGGACACCGAGGCGAGGGCGTGGAGGGCAGGGCGCAGCTGGGCCTGGTTGAGCCCCTGCAGGAAAGGCACACCCAGCCAGGGCAGGAAGGGGGCCAGCTCGGCCAGCCGGTCAGAGGTGTGCCCGGAGGCTGGAACTCTGAACTCTGTGTTGTTCAGGAACAAACTGAAGATCTGCATAGGAGAGCAGGGACAAGCACGGAGAGAAGAGCATGTAAGACATCCACACGCATACAGTATATCACGGATGGGTCGATATGGTTATCTTGCGACAAGTCGATACGCAATACGGGGTTCACGATTCGATACAACCACGATACGAAGTAAAAAAAAAAAAAAACTCATTGAAAACAAAGTCTGTCTGTGCAGAATTATTTTTAATTTCTTAGCCTTTCTAGGAATGGCATTGGCTTGCTATGATGTACAATTTAAAATGTCATTAAAAAAGTGCAAATCATTTTGATGGAGAACTACATTTTGATGGAGAACTAAAATTGTGATGAGCAAGTATAACAATAAAAATGTGACTAATAGAATGATTTCTTTCTTTTTTCGTTTGTTTTTGTATTAGAATATATTTAATTTCAATATTGTCCTATCCCTAATACACACACACACACACACACACACACACACACACACACAAAACAATGAGACCACGTATTGACTTGGCTGCTCCTACCATGTGGCTGGGCAGGCTGTGGCCCTGGCGGACACAGGCCATGATGTTCTCCTGGATGACTGAGAAGGCCTCAGTGTCTTTGTAAACCAGCAGGTCCTCTGGCTCTGCCAGGCAGCTCACTTTACCCAGCCTAAAGGTTCCACAACACACACCTGGCTGCAGATCACAGCTTTCCTTCCAAAATGCTAAATGCTAATGTTATGTAGTATATAACAACAATTTCAACTCATACACTGAGAATGTACTCAGACATGTCAAATCCACTATTGAGCTAATGGGTTATAAGTGTTGAGTTTGGGGTGTCTGCAGAGCTGCTGACCTGGTGAAGTGCTCAGCTGTCAGGTTCTTGTAGGTGCCTATGAGGCTGTGAGCTACAAACTGCTGCTGGAGGTGAGTCAGGGAGCTGATCTGCAGCACGTCCAGCCCCTGCAACAGCTGGAGATACATGACAACACAAAACACATGAGGCATACAGATCCTATTTGTGACTAAATATAATGTGACATTGAACACATTTTGTTGGTGGTCAAAATGTATCGGATAAGATTATAAAAATGTATGAGATCAGATATCAAAATGTATGAGATAAGAAACAATGTATCTGTTTGCAGCTTCACGCCCGTGAGCGTTATCATATGAATGATGCATTCAAAGCTTCTTTTGTATTCATATGTGAGCACGTCAGTTACCATTGTATCCCTCCATTCTTAATTCATGTGTTGGTATCTTTACTTATTGAACGTCAGTTACAAGCTCAAGCATATAAGACACAATGGAGGTGGCTGCTCTCTGCTTTTGACCAGTGTGTGACAGTAGCTCTGCTGTGCCCCGGGGCTAATCGCACTGACAGAGCGCCCACGTTTCAGGTTTCCCAGCCAGGTGTTGGAGAGCTCAGAGGGCTGATACCTGAGCAGGTGAGAGGTGTTGGAAGTTGTGGAAGGGCAGGTAGACGATCAGGTTACCGGTGTCGCTGATGACTGATGGACCACCTCTGGTTATGTTGAGGGGGCCTATAGCCTGGACGTACCACTGTCCAAACGCCCGCCGCTGTTCTTCAGTCATGAGTGGCAGGTTCATGTTAATGGCCTCCCTCCTAGTGGAAAATAAATGCACACAAAAACAGGTGTCAGTTGGATGCCACGCCCCCTTTTGGTCACTGGGGCGTGGCATGTTCATCAATTCTAAGTTGGTCCATGATCTACCTTTCTACAAAGTTTTGTCAAAATCCGTTTGAGACGGACAGGAGAAAAAACATGAAGTTTATTTGTATTTTAACTGTTTTTTTCACTTTTTTTGCACTATTTTGAGCTGCTGACTCGCTGTCCAGTCATATCAGCTGATGTCTGTATGGAATAATATTGTGTTTTTATGTTTTATTGTGCTGTGTTTTTATTATGTTATTTTTATGTGCTTTTACTATAAATCCTGTCTGCAAACCAAACTGAATGGAACTGTACTCTGTTAGAAGCCGGTAAAGACCTAAACTGGACTGGCATGGGAATGCATCTGCACTGCTCTGGAGATTGCTCTAATAGTATACCTGAATCAAACTGAAATATAGAATTTATAATTTAATTTATTTAGGTATCCGTTACCTATATTTTGCGATTGTTGACTTAACAGCAACTACCTGCGCACAAATGGTGGCTTTTCTAGATTTAAATCTAGCCAGCGAGTAGGTTCATTTACATTGTATCTACTGTATAATGCATGCTCCTGACACCTCTGGGCACAATGACACATGGCTTTGTGCAGAACCCTGACACCAGGGCGTGCTCAGATGTGCAGAACCCTGACACCAGGGCGTGCTCAGATGTGCAGAACCCTGACACCAGGGCATGCTCAGATGTGCAGAACCCTGACACCAGGGCGTGCTCAGATGTGCAGAACCCTGACACCAGGGCGTGCTCAGATGTGCAGAACCCTGAGACCAGGGCGTGCTCAGATGTGCAGAACCCTGAGACCAGGGCGTGCTCAGATGTGCAGAACCCTGACACCAGGGCGTGCTCAGATGTGCAGAACCCTGACACCAGGGCATGCTCAGATGTGCAGAACCCTGACACCAGGACGTGGTCAGATGTGCAGAACCCTGACACCAGGGTGTGCTCAGATGTGCAGAACCCTGACACCAGGGCGTGCTCAGATGTGCAGAACCCTGACACCAGGGCATGCTCAGATGGAAACAAGTGTAGAAAAGTGAGAGAGCATGATTGTACACCATCGGAATAAATCATATTGTTCACTAGATTAAGGTACACACTCAGTACCCACTTTCTTAGGTACATATACAGTATACTGTACGATCTAGTACTGTACCTATCTAGTACTATACTGTACCCATCTAATACTGGGCAGTGGAGGTGCAACAATTAGTCGACCACCTATTTTTATAATCGATTACGGTAATCGTTGACATTTTTAAGAAGGAAAAAAATACAATTATCTATATATCTATAATATTTTCTGGTTTCTTTAGTCTATGATAGTAAACTGATTGTCTTTGTGTTGTGGACTGTTGGTCAGGACCAAAGAAGACATTGGAGATGTCATCTTGGGCTTTGGGGACATTTTTCATCATTTTGTGACATTTTATAGACCAAACGACTAATCGATTAGTCGAGAAAATAATCGACAGATTAATCGATAAGGAAAATAATGGTTAGTTGCAGCCCTGCTGGGCAGGACCTCCTGCTGGGCAGGACCTCCTGCCCCCTGCTGGGCAGGACCTCCTGCCCCCTGCTGGGCAGGACCTCCTGCTGGGCAGGACCTCCTGCTGGGCAGGACCTTCTGCCTCCTGCTGGGCAGGATCTTCTGCCTCCAGAACAGTCTCCATTCTTCCAGCATGTTTATGTTTATGTTTATTTGCACATAGATACAGAACATACAGTAATCATTTAAAAAATTGCTCATTGTGCAGGAGAGGTTGGAAGCCAAAAATGGCTTATAAAAGGTACCTCCCCCATATCAATTTCAACAGATATATTTTAAAAAGGGGGAAAAAAAAAGAAGAAAAAAAAAAGAGGCATGGATTCAGGAAGCTGTACTATTGACACCAGGAAGGATGCTCCATGGGTTCATGTTGCTTACAAAACCCCTGGCAAAGCGTGTTATTGGCATGTCACACACACACACACACACACACACACACAAAATGGACCAGGCAGTGTTTTTCCATTCTTTCACCATTCTTGTTCCTAGCCAACAGAAGTGCAACCTGGTCTGCCGCTGCGGCCCGTCTGCTTAAGACACTGAGACAAGTTATGCTCTGAGATGCCCTTCTCATCACTGGTCCTTCTGCTGAGACACTGAGACAAGTTATAGAGACAACCTCCTCACATAGAGACACTGCATAAGGTGTCATCATTCAGAAACCACGCCCAAGATGGGGGAAAACAGAAACCCCCCCTCCAATCCTGGCGTTCTCCTGTGCATGGTTGCGTGTTGCACAAAAAGATCATATATACGGAAGATGAACACTCCAACTTACTTCCTGACAGCTAGTCCCCCTTTTTTCTTCTTGCCAATTCTCAATGGCTTCCTTGTTTTGCTCAGGAGTACAAAAAGACTATAACTGGCGATTTTTTACATTTGTTGTCTGCGCCGCCCCACCACACAACAGCTTTTAGCTATGTTTAATTCAAGGAAAATGACGCTGGTGTGTCGAAATGAACGGAGCTTTTCCCCCGTGATGGGCGTGGCCTATTTCATGCAGTGTCTCTATGCTCTGAGATGCCCTTCTCATGACTGGTCCTTCTGCTTAGACACGAGACAGTTATTGTGCACAAAAATCCCAGGGTGTGTTTCTGAAATGCTGTAACCAGCGCATCTGGCCTCAACTATAATACCATATTCAAAATCATTTAAATCACATGTCTTGCACACTGTTCCATTCAATTGAACCTCTTGACTACATGCTTTTAGTATGTTAGTATGTTTAGTATAAAGTTTATACTAATGATGTATTCATATAGGTAACACACTGTCGAGGCTGTGCATAAAAGGGGAGGTGTACATAAAGTGGAAACCAACTCTGTATATTTATTTTCTTAGTAACAAGTAGTGTCATTAATTATTTTGACTTCAGTAAGAAAATTGGTTACAAATAAAAAATGGTTACTCTGAATATCAAATTAAAGTTGAGTTTTCAAAAAGCAAAATACCACTTTTTTTCATCGCAATTAATGTTCCTCTCAGTTTACATGGGCATGTACTGAGGAATATGGAAGCTTCCATAGAGGAAGCTTAGATGCAAAATGGCAGAAACGTGCTTTTCCCAGGTGGAAGTCTTCCCGCTACCTTGATTTTGTTGAGCAAGAGGAAAAATATGTCTACTTCAAATACCATTCAAACAGCAACCCAGAATTCCTATGTATTCGTAAGTGTGTGTAGATAATGTGCAGTGTTGGGGTAACTCATTACAAAAGTATATATTACATGTAATATATTACTTTTAGCAGTAACTCAGTAATATAACAGTTATTACCAATAGGATTTCAGTATTATTATAACAGTTACTTTGTCAAGTAACACAAGTTACAAATTGAGTTATTTTTTTTTAAATCAAAGCACATAAATAATAATAAAGATACAATCATTTCCTAATCAAATTGTGTGTTTTTATGCAAATAACCACTATGGATGACAATAACAGGAAGGAAAAGGATAACATTTAGAATTTTGGACAGTTTACACTGACTTCAAGACAGTTTAAATTATTTTTTGGGATGGTCCCAGGGACGCGATGTCATTCTGCTACTGCAGTTATTTTTGTGAAAGTAATGCAAAGGTAGGTAATGAGTTACTCTACACAGACAGTAATATTGTAACGTAACTTATTACTTTCAAATGAAAGTAACTAGTAATATGTAGTATATTCCATTTTGAAAGTAACTTGCCCAACACTGATGTGTAATTTTTATCCTTAAATTATTGCTTCTGACTGTGCTATTGGATGATCATTCACACAACAGTGCACAGGACTAAATATATTGAAATATATATTGAAATGAGTGACAGTATTCTTTTGATTGCTCAGCCCAACACTGAAACATAGCAGCACTGTCTGTCACTCACACGTTGAAACACAGCAGCACTGTCTGTCACTCACACTCAGTCCAACACTGAAACATAGCAGCACTGTCTGTCACTCACACTCAGCCGAACACTGAAACACAGCAGCACTGTCTGTCACTCACACTCAGCTGAACACTGAAACACAGCAGCACTGTCTGTCACTCACACTCAGTCCAACACTGAAACACAGCAGCACTGTCTGTCACTCACACTCAGTCCAACACTGAAACACAGCAGCACTGTCTGTCACTCACACTCAGTCCAACACTGAAACACAGCAGCACTGTCTGTCACTCACACTCAGTCCAACACTGAAACATAGCAGCACTGTCTGTCACTCACACTCAGCCGAACACTGAAACACAGCAGCACTGTCTGTCACTCACACTCAGCTGAACACTGAAACACAGCAGCACTGTCTGTCACTCACACTCAGCTGAACACTGAAACACAGCAGCACTGTCTGTCACTCACACTCAGCCGAACACTGAAACACAGCAGCACTGTCTGTCACTCACACGTGAAACACAGCAGCACTGTCTTCTGTCACTCACACTGAAACACAGCAGCACTGTCTGTCACTCACACTGAAACACAGCAGCACTGTCTGTCACTCACACTCAGCTGAACACTGAAACACAGCAGCACTGTCTGTCACTCACACTCAGCCGAACACTGAAACACAGCAGCACTGTCTGTCACTCACACTCAGTCCAACACTGAAACACAGCAGCACTGTCTGTCACTCACACTCAGTCCAACACTGAAAGTTACACAGCAGCACTGTCTGTCACTCACACTCAGTCCAACACTGAAAGTTACACAGCAGCACTGTCTGTCACTCACACTCAGCCGAACACTGAAACACAGCAGCACTGTCTGTCACTCACACTCAGCCGAACACTGAAACACAGCAGCACTGTCTGTCACTCACACTCAGTCCAACACTGAAACACAGCAGCACTGTCTGTCACTCACACTCAGTCCAACACTGAAACACAGCAGCACTGTCTGTCACTCACACTCAGCTGAACACTGAAACACAGCAGCACTGTCTGTCACTCACACTCAGCCGAACACTGAAACACAGCAGCACTGTCTGTCACTCACACTCAGTCCAACACTGAAACACAGCAGCACTGTCTGTCACTCACACTCAGTCCAACACTGAAAGTTACACAGCAGCACTGTCTGTCACTCACACTCAGTCCAACACTGAAAGTTACACAGCAGCACTGTCTGTCACTCACACTCAGCCGAACACTGAAACACAGCAGCACTGTCTGTCACTCACACTCAGCCGAACACTGAAACATAGCAGCACTGTCTGTCACTCACACTCAGCCGAACACTGAAACATAGCAGCACTGTCTGTCACTCACACTCAGCCGAACACTGAAACACAGCAGCACTGTCTGTCACTCACACTGAAACACAGCAGCACTGTCTGTCACTCACACTCAGCCGAACACTGAAACACAGCAGCACTGTCTGTCACTCACACTGAAACACAGCAGCACTGTCTGTCACTCACACTGAAACACAGCAGCACTGTCTGTCACTCACACGTTGGCGTTGTTCTGCAGTGGAGGCAAAGCCTTGATGTCAGCAGGACTGGCCCGGGACAGCAGAGGAGCCAGCTCAGGGAAGAGATTACCATCCTTCACCAGGTGCGTCCCAAACATCACCGACACCGCGGTGGACAGGTAGTCATCTGGCAGCTGGGAGACACAAGCAAACACAACAGGTCCTGTCTCACTACGGGGGGGACACTGTTACTATGTACTGTCTCACTACGGGGGGGACACTCTGTTACTACAGTATGTACTGTCTCACTACGGGTGGGACACTGTTACTACAGTATGTACTGTCTCACTACGGGTGGGGGACACTCTGTTACTTACTACAGTATGTACTGTCTCACGACGGGGGGGGACACTCTGTTACTACAGTATGTACTGTCTCACGACGGGGGGGACACTCTGTTACTACAGTATGTACTGTCTCACTACGGGTGGGACACTCTGTTACTACAGTATGTACTGTCTCACGACGGGGGGGACACTGTTACTACAGTATGTACTGTCTCACTATGGGGGGGGACACTGTTACTACAGTATGTACTGTCTCACTACGGGGGGGACACTCTGTTACTACAGTATGTACTGTCTCACGACGGGGGGGACACTGTTACTACAGTATGTACTGTCTCACTATGGGGGGGGACACTGTTACTACAGTATGTACTGTCTCACTATGGGGGGGACACTCTGTTACTACAGTATGTACTGTCTCACTACGGGGGGGACACTGTTACTACAGTATGTACTGTCTCACTACGGGTGGGACACTCTGTTACTACAGTATGTACTGTGTACTTAACTGAGACTAAACACAGGCTATAGCGCAGAGACACAATACTAAAAAGAGAAAATACCCGGAAGACTGATAAAAGGAAGTAAGTTTCATAGGAGACAGCTGCTTCACCTGCATGTTATTCTTGTTCCTGCTGTAGTACTGAAGGATCTGCCTGACAGTGCTGATGTCAACCGCACTGAGCACTGGCCTCAGCTTGTCCAGAGGGATACGGAAATACTCCTGGAAACACAAGTAACATGAAAACATGAATCCACGTGTCAGTTAGACCAGACGTAACAGATCTGGAAGACAATTCTATATAGAAAGACTTTGGGTCTGTCTGAAACTCAAGTGAGATCCTATCACCTAGCTACCTAACTAGATACTTGATTAATTAGGTAACTAATTTTAATATAGGTGGATGAAAAATCCACCTACCAGTCGCACGGGTGCTTTTTCCATTGAATATACAAGATTTTTTCTGACCAAGATTGATCAAGTTGAATCCCAAAGCATTTGGCAATAAATTTGTATAAAACGACATGGCTGGGGGCTGTTTTCTTTTTACGTTATACTACTTTTATAATCCAGAAAGGTCGAGGCTTCACAGGCTACCGTGAACACTTTTAATTTGAAGGCGAAAAAGGGAAATGGTACATATGAACTGATAGAATTGACAGACCAGTGTCAATTCAATCTACGATCAGACCATTTCCCCTTTCCGCCTTCAAATTAAAAGCATAAAACCCAGCTAACGAAAATGTTACAAACGCTACAAATGGGAAGTAATGACAGCTTATCATTTAATAAAGCACAGTTAAAACGAACTCCACTTACACTTGAAGGTTTGCAATGGTGCTATCCTCCTGGCTGTGTAGTCCTGCTTTGGGGCGGGCGGAGCGAGTTCTCTAATGTTAGTTATATTAGCAACCTAACTAGTGGCTGCTGTCCAGAACACCGTCAGGTAAGATGCTTCCTACTATTGTTCAAAAGTGACTTTCCTGACACTGTACAAACATCTGACTACACTAAATTTAAGTAAAGGCTGACGTTATTGACTATTCTAGAATAAAAATGAAAAGAAAGTGAAATATGTTTGTTATTTAGCCAACATTGTTTCACTTTTTTCTGATGCGGTCGGCTTTGTGGACGTCGCCATTAGGGGCTCGCTTCGTTCTTCTTCGTCGGTTGTAAGGGTCGCAGGCTATCATGGGATACCCTAACCCACCAAAGTGTGCATGGTATGGTTCCTCGAAAATGATCCATAACCAGGTACCTAGAAAGGTTGCAAATTCAGTGAACTTATGTATCAAACTGGTTTCAGACAGCCTACTTACAACTTCTTACCTAGAAATGCCACCTATAAAGCTCGTTCACCTGAGAATCAGACAGGGCCTTTGAGTCAGTGTCAGGTGTAAGTCACCTTGATCAGGAAGAAGCCGTCACTCGTCACATCTCTTCCTGTCTGCATTAAGCCGGTTAGCACTTTCTGTAGAGGACACACACACACACACACACACACACACACACACACACACACACACACACACACACACACACACACGATTAATCATACAGTACAAGCAAGCCATATCATCTGGAAGTCAATGTTGACATGTGATTCTTAAAATCCAGTTAAATCCAGTGTCAGTTGAGCTAGTTGAGGTTACAGCCAGAGGAAGAGATTGATGATGTGGATATCGATGGCAGGAGTGTAACTGTACACCAACAGCAGCTTGGCTGCAGGACACATCGGGAACTGATTTGGGCGATTAATTAGATCAACCTATAAAGCCCATTAACTGTTCTCCAGTGAGACTGGGTAAGCCAATCTCTGAATCAAAGACGAGGAAGAAATTCTACTCCGACTGAGTTAATCTGATTCATTTATTTAATCGGTTTCCAAGAAAACCCTGCAAGCTACTTCACTGGTCTCCATTCCCCAACAGATTTCCACATTCATTCATTCATTCATTCTGCAAGACAAACATTGTGAAAATAATAACATTTACATACGGTTTATTTTTCCTTCTCATTTTTCAAAGCATGGCGGGCTGTACAATTCAAATGCCTACCCCAAAGCACTGCAGCAAGACCTTACCCCAAAGCACTGCAGCAAGACCTTACCCCAAAGCACTGCAGCAAGACCCTCCTGTTGTCAAAGTCGGCCTCCTTCTCCAGATAGACGGAAACCGACTCCAGCACTTTGAGTCGGATGTTCTCGGTGATGCGCAGCGAGGTCATCTGGCTCTCCTCCAGGGCCACCAGGATCACCACAGTGATGCTGGCACCCTGCTCCAACACCGTGGCCATACGCTGAGTCAGCAGCTGCTGCACCCGGGGCCTCATCGCCTCCAGCCAGCAGCGCAGGACCACCTGCAGGGCCTGATAGGGAGCCGCCCCCGGCCGGCACGCTGTGGTGAAGTCGGCAGAGCAGGTCCAGTTGAATCTCCTCACCAGCTCTCGGAGCAGGCAGGGCCGAGGCTCTGGAGTGGTGGTGGTGGTGGTGGTGTTGTTGTTGGTGTAGTTGGTGTAGGTGGCACACAACGTGCTCACCCACACACTAGAGGGCTCACGGGTGAGGAAAGCCAGAAGTGGAGCGTTCGGACAGACCGAGGAGACAAAATTGACCTGGTCATAATCCCAACACAGAGCCACCAGTATTGCGTCTGGAAGGGCGACGCCCCAGCTGGAGTACTGGCATTGTTCTGAAGGCTTGAATCCCTTCAGGCCGTCTCCTTCTTCTGACCCGTTGGTGGTAGAAGGTCCCGCGGTACTGGAGAGGTTGGCGCAGTGCTGCAGCAGCCAGGTGTTGTCCAGATTGGCCAGGAGGTTCTGGAGAACTGTGGAATTGGAGCAGACCTTGGAGGTGAAGTTGAACGGGTCGAGCTCAGCGCAGAGAGCTAGCTCCGTCATGTCCACAATGATGGGACGGGTCCAGTCCGAGTACTTGCACACCTACAGTAAGGCAGAGGCAGTTATGAATACCAGAGCAAAATACAAATTCAATGCTGTTGTGGATTGTAAGACAACAATATCTAATTATTGTGCATCATGTGACCCAGCTAAAATACCAACCTGTGGTATGAGCTCTATGGCTTCCTTGTCCGTGCAGGAGGACCTCATCCAGGCGTTCTGGGGGTCCACCGTCAGCTTGTCAAACAGAGGCACGTTGCAGCAGACGTTCTTCTGGAAAGCAAGCTGATCATGCTGATAACACAGGCCGACCACCGAAGGGTCTATCTGCCGCACCGCCCACGTGTGGTAGTCACACCAGTCTGTGATGTTGAAGACCAAGGGCGGGTCCGTGGGCCGGGCGCTGAGTGAGACGGAGCAGTGTGCTTCGAGCCAGGCGTTGTCGTCGTTACGCAGCAGCTCATTCAGGAAGGTCGCGTTGGAGCAAACCTCGGCGACGAAACCTTTAGCGTCTTGGCGGACGCACAGCGACATGACGTTCATGGTGATCAGCGTCACGTCGTGCCACTGCGAGTAGCGACAAGAGTCCGCCACGAGGGTGTCGATGTTGGTGTTGGTGTGTGTGGCCGGAGCCATGTCTGTACAGTTAGGAATCAGCGCTGCATTGTCAGGGTTGGAGAACACCATGGAGAAGAAGCCCACGTTTTCACACAGCTGCTTCCTCAGCCTGTCACTGTCCAGGCTCCAGCAGAAGGTCAGTAGGGACGAGTCCACCAGCACCGCGGGCGGGGCCATCCAGCTCTCGTAGCGGCACAACTGACTCACCATAACCCACGTGTCTGCAGAAGAGTTGGCACAATATCCCAACAGCCAGCTGTTCTTCTCGTCCGACACCAGACGCTTCATCAGCTCACCGTTGTTACACACGTGCTTCGCAAACTCCTCGCGATCGTTATCGCTGCACAGGGTCACCAGGCCCGCGTCCACCACGCCACCGTCTGTCCAGTTGAAGTAGTTGCAAAGGAGCTGGTTGAGGGCCAGCCTGGAGAACTGGCGAGAAGAAGGGGGAGGCCCCACCGTTCTCCTCCTCCGCGTCACCGAGGGAGTGGGGACAGCGGGGGAAGGCGCTTCGCCCCCGAAACCGCAGTCCGACGACGACGACGACCTGCCGCTGAGGAGAGGAGACGCGAGAGCTTGGAGGGCGTAACAGGTGTTGCTCCACACCCGCTCTACCTGCACAGGTGTGAGAGCGCTCAGCGCCTGGCAGAAGGCCAGAAGAGACGTGGAGGGTTCCTCTGGCCACCTTGTCGTTATGTCAGCGCACAGCGTGTCATTGAGCACGGCCAGATTGCGGCGATCGCACAGCAGGATGTCACTGTCGTTACTCCCCCCTTCCAAGGTGCGCATGAACGACATCCTGGGTGGGCTCTGGCAGTCTGGACCCGGGTAGCTGCACGGAGCCTCCTCTGGAGCCAGGAAGATGTCGACTATTGAGTTAGCAAAGGACCAGCTCACATTGTGGTTCAATCCCCTATAATAAAACAATATATGTTCAATGAATATGGAAATGATTAAGCATTCTTTTAATAACAATATCTTAAAGAATTGGCCTTGCTGGATTACATGTGAGGGCTTACCACATTAACAGCTGCTTGAGATCACCTACAGAACAAATGAGAAACAATTTCATTCGCAGCACAAAATTGTGGTATAGGCTATTATTATATAGCATAACACACACACACACACACACACACACACACAGTATTTTACATAGATTAAAATATATTACTGAAAAATAACTGTTACCTTGGTGGCATTCCTCCCTTTGATCTAAAGATGGGATTTTGATTCCAAACTGTAACCCTATTTTGATATAGTCCATTGGTGCTTGGAGTAACTTCACCAAGATCTTTGACAAATATGTCACAGCCACATCCGCAAAGCCATTCAGAGTAGATATCAGATTCCCAGAGAGATGGAGACTTGACAATGCAGTGACAAACATGTCCTGGAAACCACTTAGGTCCACTGTTGGCAGTGCGTCCATACTGAGGTAGGATCTCAGGAAGCTGACTGGCTCTTCATCGCTGCTGCCAGTCTTCAGGCGAGTGCATGTCTGGGACCTCAGAGATGACAGGAACGTCAGAAATGGTTTACCCAATTCCAGAGCCACCGTCTTTGTCAGCTCTGCCTCCAGTCCGCAGTCGTCTCTCCCAGACGAGATGCAAACTAATGTCTTAGGGAGGTTCTCCATGAATCTCTCTCTCAGCATCGGCCCGAAGACTGCATACAGTCTCCTCAGAACACCATAATATGAAGTCAAGTCAACATTCTCCAATATGGAAAAGAGACTGGGCTGCTCCTCTGAAGTGGGCTTCAGGTTGGTGCCACTCTTCGCCCTTGAATGTGTCGTTTTATCCTCACTGGATAATGAATGAATTTGCTTAATAAGTTTCTGGATGTCTTCGTGTAATTTGATGGACTCGTCAGAAGTTCTCATGATGTAGGTTTGCGAGCACACCTGCTTCACATCACATACAATCCCTGTGGATCATACAAATACAAACAAGGAAATATTAGTAGGCTATAGAGGCTCACCATCAATATGACACTGTTGAGAAACTTTGTACATCTATTCTTGAAAAAATTAAATTGCTTAAAATTATAGGCTCAATGTGATGACAATAGCCTTGTATTAGCCAAATACAATATATTTCCCCCCTATTGTTTAGTCAGAATATACCGTGTATAATATATATAGTCTATGATATATATATATATATATATATATATATATATATATATATATATATATATATATATATATATAACCAAAACTATTGTCTCAGGGTTAAAGTTTGCAAATAAGCGATCCTTACTACTCATCATGAACACTCAAATTAGCATATAGGGCGGCTATATAGCCTACATGATTTATCAGATTCTGTTAATGCCATGGAAATGTTCATATCATTTCTAAATTACTATTTGTAATATGGGTCTGTGACTGTATGGCGTTGATTCAGACAAGTCCAAGTTAGAAATAACTCGTATTTTATAGGCTAATATACCCTAGAGGCTACTTACCAAAAAGGATGCAGATCAGGGAAATAGCCGGTGTCGACCACATGTTCTTGACTCTCCTGAATGTCGTTCCAGCAGCAAAAAAGCCTCAATAAAAGTGCGTTTTACTTATCCGGTTGATTCATTGCGCACAATCAGTTCAGGCAGAGGGACAGCGCTCAGAACCACTTTCATATTGGTGAAGTTTGGGACAGGCTGCCTAACTGCCTTCCTTCCCAACCTCTGCCGGGAAAACGCATCCAACGGTCAGATGACATCCAACATTGTCTGTCCGACGATCTCCCACTGTGACAGACTAGTCTCGACTCCCACTCTGTCACTGGTTTTCCTCTTTGCCAAATAGCCGATCCCACTTTACGCGCTGCTGTGAGCATCAACTCCAGTGTCCACCTGCAACACAACACCTGCTCTAAAGCAGCCGAATTAAGGCCACCGGCAAAAAAAAGCAGGAGGTGCGAAATGTGGGCTGTGAAACGCAGAACGGATTTCGCAAACAAGCACGGCCATGAGTCCTGAAATATTAATTGAGCGTGTTGATTAACTCCTCTCAGCGCTGCGTCTGAAACCTGAGCCGCCCCCCAACCGACAGCCAGACACCCGCCGGCTGGCAGACTGCTGCCTGCCGCCGCTTTAACATGACATCTGCTGAGAAGTGTGCCTATTCAGGGCTAATTAGGCTCAATAAAATGTAGTATTGTTACCGCAAGATCCTATCTTTATTAGGTGGTTTGTGAAGGATCTCAGAACAGCCACACAGTACTGATTTTGTTGTCCAGAGTCGCCTGACAGAATGAACATTCATCTGCACATCGACAATTAGCCTTAAATTGTAATCGTATTTTCCCATGCTTTGCTTTTACGGTTTTGTGCAATTTCCAAACTCACAAGTCATTGTAATTCCTAAGAGAAATGTGTCAAACTTACCCACATTTTCCAGACCTGCGCATGAACTCTGTGAACTTTGAATCAGCTTGAAATTGGGTTGAGAACATTTCAGGGGAAAAAGCAGTACAAATAATGACCATATTAAGTCACCATGCTTTTATAGCCTATATAAAAAAACATAGTGCACAAATGAGTGAAACTATTCTTAATTGAAACAATTTAAGAATATAGGCCCGAAATTCGGTTTATTTTTGTTAATTATGGGTGTGTAAACAGAACTGGACAGCAGCTTTTGAAAGAGGGCTGGGGAATAAAGGAATATCAATTCCTTTGTGACTATCTTGATTCATATTCTAATCAGAATGTCTCATTCGTCACAGTCAAGAAGACAGAAATGAAAACAAGGGGCATGCAAGAGGGTTTTAACTTTAAAACTTTCTTTCAGAAATTCATTGTAACTGTATGTACACTTTACAATAGCAAAAGATGTCTTCAAGCATTTTTAAATACATCTTCAGCACAAATAACAATTCCTGCAAGTCAAATGGCTTCACAGAGATTGAGGGGAAAAAAATAATTCATGAACACAGTCGCTCTCTTCTGCAGAAAAAAGTGCCATGATTAAAATTTAATTCAGGACTTTCCCACAAAGCAAGCTGTATTCTCTACATGCTAAGTTTAACAGTTCAGTGACATTGCGCTAAACTAAACATACAGACAGATATTTGTAAGAAAAAAAGGGGGGGGGGGGAACACTCCATCTGATGTAAAGTTAAATCTTCATTAATACATTTAAAAAGTAGATATGACATGCCTTTTGAAAACAAAAATACAAAAGATTTTCCTTACTTTAAGGATTTTTTTTTTTAACATGAAGCTGCATGTATTGTACAACACTCATTGTACAATAATCTGGTAATGCACATTAAAAAAAATGAGCTGGATTGAAAATAACCAAACACCTCCCACCAATCCTTCAAAAACAAGCCCTGACTGATGTTTCACAATCATCTGGAGTGGTAAACCGGCTGAGGACGTGAGCACACACTGTCTGCATAGGCTGCCTCTCACACCTCAGGCTGGTGAGGCTGCCTCTCACACCGCAGGCTGGTGAGGCTGCCTCTCACACCGCAGGCTGGTGAGGCTGCCTCTCACACACTGTCTGCATAGGCTGCCTCTCACACCGCAGGCTGGTGAGGCTGCCTCTCACACCGCAGGCTGGTGAGGCTGCCTCTCACACCGCAGGCTGGTGAGGCTGCCTCTCACACCGCAGGCTGGTGAGGCTGCCTCTCACACCGCAGGCTGGTGAGGCTGCCTCTCACACCGCAGGCTGGTGAGGCTGCCTCTCACACCGCAGGCTGGTGAGGCTTGCATACTTGGTGATGGCATGGCAGTTAGGAAGGTGAAACTGTGTGGGGGAGGGGGGCTACCATGGTGGAGTCTCAAGACATTTTTCATCTTCCTTTTGCCTCCTCAAAATCACATATATATTAATATATATATATATTAATATATATATATTTAAACAGAGGAAAAACTGATCCTCTTAAAATAATTAAGGTGGCAAGGAGAGAAGATACAGGGATATCAGACTTAAGACTTTACCCCCATGTATAATTTACATTCATAGTCTGGACATGTCTACTCATAACATTATGTCTGAATAAACAACATTGTGCCCTGTAACAATTACTTTAGTACAAACCAATTGTAGGTTCTGGAGGAGCTACTGGTTTCTGGTGAGAAAGGCAAGAGAGCAGGAGGGCATTGAACGACTTTGCAGAGCATCTCTTCAGCACAACCGGCAGAGTAGCAGGGGGAGGAAAACACACCCGACAAAATCTATTCATGGGGGCACAACTAAATGGAATCACAGTACAACTGCAACATACATATATATATATATATATATATATATATATATATATATATATATATATATATATATACTGCACACAGAGCAAAAGAATCCGGATTCTCTCTACATATCTGTATCTGCTCTCTGCTGAGCTTTGTGGCCTGATTGTCTCTTTCTATCTAAACACTGGGAGGGGAACGAGAGAGCATTGGAAATGCCACAGCGAGAGGAATCGTATGGCACCCATGCAGGCGACCCAGGCAGACCCAAACACACGTTTGCTAGAACTTCAAAACACAACTTGATCCTAACCGAACAGGACCTGAAATACAGTTCAACGATGAACATAAGAGCCAAAAGGCAAAATGGTTATGAGGAGACTAAAATAACTCCTGGTTGTTCTCAACTTTCTGAGGAACCGTTTCACGGTCAGGGGCGTAGAGGAGGGTAAAGGCGAGTAAACGCAGTTTACCCACCTGTTTGAAATGAGGCAGAGAGTTTAATCACCTATTTTCAGATCAATATCAATCAATGAGGGGAAACAGTTGGGATAGTTTACTCACCTCTGTATTTAGCCCTGTTCACGGTGGATTGGATAGAGTTGGGCCCATGACAGAAAACAGACTTCTGTGATGACGGCTCGTTGGATTTTAGTCTACACCTCCAAGAGTTTTAGGCTTGTAAGGAGACCAAGACTAAATTCACACTGCTTCCTATCGTTTGTTTTCACTAAATGAAAACATTTTGAAACACCAGAGAAGTAAAATGTCAATTTCGCAAAAGTGTGGAAGCCGAACCAGGGCAGAAACACATTCATATAGTTACCATTCTTAAAAGCAATGCTTTAAACTGCATTTAAAAAGGAAAAAAAATGCTTTTTAAAAGTACAGAGTAAAAATATAAAATCAAAGAGACAGGTAGAGGGGGCAGTCGGGATGTACAGCACAGTCGTGAGGCTGACTTGAAACAGTATATGTTGCTGGTACAGGGTCTTCTGGACACAGATCTCTACCCTGGGTAGATGCTGGTACAGGGTCTTCTGGACACAGATCTCTACCCTGGGTAGACTTCTGGTACAGGGTCTTCTGGACACAGATCTCTACCCTGGGTAGATGCTGGTACAGGGTCTTCTGGACACAGATCTCTACCCTGGGTAGACTTCTGGAGACACTGGCAGAGATGTGCTACATTACTCCAAATGCTACTGACATAGCCATCAAAAACACAGAATAACAAAAAAGAAACAGAGCTCTGATTTAGCCACAATACTTGATTAGGAGTAAAGACAATACCGATTACAAAAATGACAAATCAAATACTATTAAAAAAAAGAAAAGGTTAACTTTGACACATATCACTTTGAAAATGAATGAATGCCCTCAAACCTTTATGTCAAATTACAGCTAAGCAGATTTTCAATCCTATGATGTATTAATTAACAAGCCGTCCACAGTGAAACCCCCACATTGTTTTAAACCCATATGACCAAGAACAAAACAATATTTGAAGTCCTGGATTTCATTTCATTTGACTTAGTGGACTATCGCCCATTCTCAGGCTTAGGATAAACTTAAGATGACCTATTTTAAATATCAAATCTTACAAACAGAAGAAAAATAAAATACAATTCGAAAACACTATGAGTTTACAAAGAATGAAACACCAGTTTTACCAGAAAAAAACAGCCCAACAATAGAAACATGACTCAGCTACAGAGGAATGCATAATTATTTTAAAGGCTACAGATTTATAAATTTGACAAACACAAAATGTGTGTGTGTGTGTGTGGGGGGGGGGGGGGGGTAAACACACACATACAGATGATTTGACAGGCCAGTCATTCCTGTTGTAGTTGGTCTGTAGCCAGAGTGTGTCATTATGAATCAGTCTCAACAGCGCGAGCACCAGGGGGTTGGGTTTTCGCGACTAGGTCGGGGTCGGAGATCCTCTTTACCAGGTGGCATGTTCATATCCACTCAGCCAGCACCAAGACCTCTTTATCAGCATGGAGACTAAATCCAGCTCCACGACTTGAGTCAGTCAACAAAAAAGAGGAGTCTACCTGGGCTTGTCCATAGTATGCGATTTCATCTATACATGTGGAGATTTAGAAAATTTCACCCAGATCTTCCTTCAAAAACGTTTTTCTTTTGAAGTTGTCGCAGTTTTAAAAGCAACGCGGGTTAAAAAAATAAAGAGGAAAAAAGGCTAAAATTTTAACAGTAATGGCAAAATGTTATAGTTTGTAATCCGAAGAGGGGCTTTTTACACGCTCGTTCTTTTCAGTCTTTTTTCTTCTGTCGTCCCGTTAAAGAGTCCATAATATGGCTCAGTCAGGGGGCAACAGGTCGTGCAGGCGGAACCTGTTTTGAACGTGCGGGCGCACATCCTCGTTCTGAGAAGTCCAGCAGGCGTGAGAATCAACGGCAAGAGAGAAGGAGATTAGTGACCAAACTTTACCAAGGACTTGAAATGCTGAGATCTTACTTGATGTTAACATACATTGGCCGGGTTTCCCAAAAGCTTCTTAGTGCTAAGAAGCTTCTTAGACCCCTCCCGTGAAGCCTTAAGAAGGGTCTAAGAAGCTTCTTAGCGCTAAGACGCTTTTGGGAAACCCATCCATTGTCAATATGGCTAAGATCTTACTTAATAATAGCATTGATGTTTTACTGACCGCTACATCGTGACTACATTAGTGAGTAAACATCTTACCATCTCAACCAGCTTCTCCAGGAAAGGGACCAGCTTCAGCAACTCATTGTCATTCTTGTCCATAAACCAACTCTCTATGGGAATCCCATTGGAAAGCTGTTGGGGAAGGAAATTGTCAGTTGTGGCGACATAAGTAATTAACTGTCTAATATGTATATTTTCCCTCAATTTTTTTTATCTTCTAAAACATTTCTACCTTTGCCTGAGTTTGGTGACAACTAGGGCTGGGTTTCCTCAATGCTTCACAAGCCATGACTTATTGTTTCCTTATTTTTCCCCCCTGTTTGCTTTATTTCAGCATATAATAACAACTTTATTGAAATAAACTAAACTACCCTTCAACCTCAACACAAATTAATTTTGCCATCTGCTGGATAAAAGCGGTAACTTCTTTCCACCTCGTCTAATAAGCATAGACTAAAATGCACATTGGGGGAGAGAGAGAGAGAGAGAGGGGGGGGGGGCGCAATATGAAATATGAATGTCCCAGAGTGTTCATGTTTAGTTGAAGTGTTCACCTGATATGCAAAGGCTTGTGGTGAATTGTCAATGATGATGGTCTTTGACAGGTCTCTGCCTAAGATGTTCAGGTCCTTGATGTAGTTCCCCTGGACACAGACACAATGTTCCCGGAACAACCTGTGTCTATAGTTACAGTGAGGAGGAGGAGGAAGAAAAACACACGAGACAAACTCAAATCAATGAGCAGGTCTCCGGAATCAATAATTCAACAAAACCACAACACCGACACCTCTTTGTGGCTTAGTCAGCTTTTTTAAGCTCTTCCTCTTTTTCCACTCATGCTTGCACTGTCATGTGGTATGCACAGGTCATGTGCACAGGTCTTGTCATGTGGTATGCAGTGATACTCATGCTTGCACTGCCTTTGGAGTTTGTTTTGCGTAAATATGACTCGGTCACAAATAAGAATAAAAAAGCTCACCTCACGAGCTGCTTCTTAGGATCCAAAATGTTCAGCAGTTTGTCTGCATAGACCTTTTTAGAGGCTGTGAAGAGGATAATCTAGAGGGAAGGAAGGAGATAAACAGCATTAAACTACCGTAGTCAGATTTGACACTATTAAGTTTGATATAAGAACAATAGCAACAAGTTGCATTTACCTCATAGATTTGAGACATGCGTTCCAGGAACTCTCTGAAAAAGGGCCTCAGGCGCACATAGACCTTGAGAAGGAGACAGACCATTGGTAACCACACATTTCTCCCTAATATAAGGTTTACTGCACGTAACATCATTGTGGGTGAATGGAGCTAAAGCAAGGTGCATCTTGGGTAATGTAATATTAATTTGGGTTATGTTTTGTCATATTGGAGACATTCAGCAGTAATATGATCTTATACTGGCTGCAGGGCACATTTTGAGATGTTAGGATCAGTTACAGCAGGGATACTCAACTTGCTTCGCCCGGGGGCCACTTTTGCAAAGTGACAGGAGGCCAGGGGCCAGTTAATGTACACACATTAATAATATAAAATTTTCTGTAGTGGATTGTAGGTATTTGGGTCGTCAGCCAGAGTTTACTCTGACAATTTTGTGCACACAGGATAGGTTAAGTTAATACATATAAGTACCTGGGTGGTGAGCAGGTGGCGATATTTGAGAATTTAGCTGGAGCTCAGTCAAACTTGATAGTTTTCATTGTGAATTAGAAAATGGTCGGGGGACCACTCTGCACCCTAACATGGACCACTCTGCACCCTAACATGGACCACTCTGCACCCTAACATGGACCACTCTGCACCCTAACATGGGACCACTCTGCACCCTAACATGGACCACTCTGCACCCTAACATGGGCCACTCTGCACCCTAACATGGACCACTCTGCACCCTAACATGGACCACTCTGCACCCTAACATGGACCACTCTGCACCCTAACATGGACCACTCTGCACCCTAACATGGGACCACTCTGCACCCTAACATGGGCCACAAGTTGAGTATCACTGAGTTACACGATCCTGGTTGGGCTCCACACCATTTGACAAATGTGACTTTAGCCCCCTCTAGTGGCAACATGGAAAACCTAAAAATGGAGACACGAAATCCACCTGTGAGCCAGCATTTACCTGGTAAATTACATCCTGAAAGAGGACAGGGAAGGTAAGTGCTGCATCTTCCAGTTCATTTAAACTGCAGTGAACCAACGTCTCGTCCTGAATGAGCAGAAGGGAGCAACAGTTGGTAGAAGAAACAAATACGAGATCCTCTGTATGAAGTCTGATTTTAAATTACAACAGACTTGAAATCAACAAAAACACAAGGACAAACAAAATAGAAATCTTGTGATATGGAAGGAGCTGTGAGGGTAGACGTGTCTGTGGTAACTGACCAGGTCTAGGACCAGGGAGAACTCAGGAGTGCTGCGGGTCTTCAGAGGCAGGGCTGGCTTACGAGTCAGCTGCTCTTCTGTCAGCGGAGGGACATGCTTGATGAAGAAATACCTATGGATGAAAGCATCACACGTGCATTTTGTCCATTTTAAAAAGCTCGTCAAACCACATTATACTGAAATATGTTCTCACACAGATCCTATCAACAAAACCTCATGCAAGACGCATTGAATCTGAATCCAGTAGAATGACCCACCACTAAAGGGGAAATCCCGACGTTCAGGTTTTGATTGTTAGCACCCTTACACTAAATGCATAAGAGGTGCAGTTTAAAGTCGAGCTATTTTAGATCACATCCCTGGGTTTTCAGTGACGTCAACCTTATGCAGTCAATCAAACAGACTCTCAGAGAAGCCATAGAGACACTGCATGAAATAGGCCACGCCCATCACGGGAGAAATTGCTCCGTTCACTTCCATACACCAGCGTCATTTTCCTTGAATTAAACATAGCTAAAAGCTGTTGTGTGGTGGGCTGCGCACACAACACATGTAAAAAATCACCAGTTAAAGTTTTTTTGTACTCCCGAGCAAAACAAGGAAGCCATTGAGAATTGGCGAGAAGAAAAATGTGGATCTAGCTGTCAAGGAAGTTGGAGTGTTCATCTTCCGTATATATGACCTTTGTGTGCAACACGCGACCATGCACGTGACATAGGAGAATGCCAGGATTGGAGGGGGAGTTTCTGAATGATGACGTGCTCCGCAGTGTCTCTATGTCTGGCCTGACAGCCTGGTGTCGACAGTGGGAGGAGCCTCGTTCCTCAGGAAATGCATTTTCATTCCGGGCGAAAAAAGTACCGCTTTTGTCCACAGGCGTCACTACAATAAACACGAACCTAACCCGAGTGAAAGTTCCCTGTAGCTGCTTTAACTCTCCTGAAATCATTCAAATGAACAATAATACGATTATAAGGTGTATAAGGTCTTCGAATGTGGCTCGGCCGATCAGTACAAGAGACTGGAGCGATGAAGTTTATAACCAAAATGTTGTACTGACGGGTCAAACACTTCCCAGTCTTCCTCATAGGTGGCCTCTGCTGGTACTGCAGTGGGAGGAGCGTCCACATACGCCATCTCTGGACTGGAGCCTGGAGCTTGCACCACAACAAGGAGAGATTGATATGAAGAACAAAATGAGACTGGGCAACTCAAAATATCAAGATGGCAAATCAATTCTCACAGACTTGATTACTTACTAAGCCAATGTAACACACACAAAACATTTCAGGGACTCATTTCCTTTGCGGCACCATCTACCTGTGAGGGGTGGAAGGTCAGCATCAGCCTCTAGTTCTGCCTCCTCCGCCGTGGGCGGAGCCTCGGGGATGTGGGCGGGTCGCAGGGGCGGGAGCTGGGATGCACCCGAGTAGAGGTGAGTGGCAGGACACAGATCCTGCGTGGATGTGGCTGTGCTTGTAGGCGTCTCCACCACCTGCTCTATGTCCACCTGCTTGACCATCTCCTCTGCTTCCAACGCCTGGTCTGGAGGATCCGAGCCAGAAGAGGCTGGAACAAAATAAAATAAAAAATAAAGACAACATGCAGTAGAGCTGCTAACATGTCCCATCCTTTCCCGCTCATCAATATGCAAAGCTACATAGCAAGGTGCCCCAATCAGATCTACTCTATAGGGGGTACATGTGGTAAATATTAAGTTCTATCATGCATTGTTCTTGAGATGTGTTCACAAAAATGTGTCTAGACACAGACGCCACCAACAGACTGACTTCAGATTTAAAATGTGTCTAGACACAGACGCCACCAACAGACTGACTTCAGATTTAAAATGTGTCTAGACACAGACGCCACCAACAGACTGACTTCAGATTTAAAATGTGTACCATTTTTAGCTGGTGAGAAGAAGTTGAAGACGGGAGAGAAGATGGTCCCAAGTAGGGTAGTCCTGGGGGGGCTGGTGGGCAACTCAACAGCTGTTGTCTCCTCCAGGCTCCCATTGGGCTTCTCCTTACTCCTGTCATGATTGGTTGCCTCTGTAGGGAAGAGTTCACAGGGTTACACTTGGAGCCCAATGTAAAATAGAGACTAGTGGGGATGGCTATTGTTAGGATTTTATCGGTACCGATACTTATCGATACTACTCTCCATAATTTGGTGCAAAAAATAAAGACATGACATGGAAAAGATGTGAAGTTATTTTGTTATTATTATTATTATTAATTTTTTTTTTTTTGCAGAAATAATATATTCACCATTGTGAATATGGTATTTATTAAATCTAGGCCACCTATGTAATAGAAATGTGCAATTATTTTTGAAATTGGAGTCCTATTACAAGAGAAAACGGAGGAAGTGGCTGTAGTTCACTCTAAGGGGGAATCCTACTACAACAACCAGAATGCATTGCACTGGCCCGACTTTCCCTTCAGGGACAGAGCACATCAAACAGCACAACTAACATTGTTCAACTCGCTACCGCAGCTTCACCGGCTCGTATCCAAGGTACGTCCTATTGACTGGAACAGCAAACGTTTCCATTGCATGAGAAGCTGATGGGATGGTAACGCTTGTTCCAGGTATTAGTCGGTTCCCCTAGTGTTGCTAGGCAAACAAAGTTATCCCAGATGCCTGCGGCGTGCATTAAAATCGTATAATGCACACCTAGTCGTTGATTATCCCGTACTTAAACAGCCGACAACTTACCCTGTGCTGAGCGGCTGGATATCTTTTGCTGCAAGCTAACGCTAACATTACAGGTAGGTTAAAGATAACAACACCGTCTGTTGTTCTTCTGTATTCAGAGTTTGCAAAATCAACATAATATTCTTTCAGAAAACAAGTCAGCTTCACCAAAGCAGAGCAAAGTTTGTTGCAGAGCGACACATATCATTTTTGACTCCCGGCCGGCTGCAGGCATCTCTCTGGGGTCAAATGCTAGTTTGGAGCTGGTTTTCTTCCAGATATACTACTGATATTTTTAAGTATTTAGTAGTAGTCTGCTTTTTCCTGTCGCAAGCGTACTGTAGCATGATGGGACAGGAGGGTAAAAATGCAGTTAAGCAACGTCAAATGTAATTGCTTCCTGATGCTGGCAGCTGTGTCATCTCATTAGGGGGTTCGTCGAGACGCTTATTGACACTCCGGGATTGACCAATCAGGAAACGATACCAATTTAGAACCGGTGTACGTTAACGGTACCCATCCCTAAAGACGAGTGACTCAGACTCACGTCCATTGACAGAGCCTCTCCTGTTGATAGTCCTGCGGGGGGTGTTGGTGCCGGGGGGTGTGGAGGTGATCAGGTTGTTGTCCACATCACAGTGGAGGCGTGTCTTCTTGGCTGGGTTCTCCTGTTGCACCTGAAGGGGCCACAAGCAGAGCAAGACAAGATTTCAAAAGTCAATTTGGGGGACCTGAGAATTCTAACAGTCACTCCCATCCCTAAACTTAAGTGTGTTTGTGAGATGTTGCATGCATAGTTTATAGACAACAAGAGCACACAATAAATGATACGTTGTGGCCTCCATATTTTTTATGGGGTCGGAGGTCGGCCATGAAAACATTTTCAAGTGGGACCCGAGTTGGAAAAGGTTGGGAACCGCTGCTCTAATCCTAAACAGAAAGCCTGGATTGATCAAATGAGTTACACCTCTTCATAACGAGTTACACCTTCATAACGAGTTACACCTTCATAACGAGTGACACCTTCATAACGTAACGAGTGACACCTTCGTAACGACTGGCCGAGGATGGCTTTACCGATAATCAACCCACTTTTTATCATGAATAATCTCGGTAATATAAGCACATGCAGAGTGTTTACCTCCTCTCTCCGTTTTGCTCACGGAGATCTCCCATTTCCTCCTCTGGCAAAGTGCGCCGCTGTGGCGCGTTTTACGTCACAACGGAGCTGCAGAAGTTCTGCTGGAGAGGCAGAATCTGCTCTCTGAGGGCGGCTGCTATTGTTTCTTTGTATTTTTTGAAAGTATGCGCACATCCATGGAGAGCATTTAACGAGTCTTAATGGCTTGCAGCTGGCAGGGCGGAGTTTCTGCAGGAGGATTTTTCTCCATGAGGTAAACAGAGAGCCAAGGTAAACACTGCCCATGTGCTCATATTACCGAGATGATATATGATACAAAGTGGGTTGATTATCGGTAAAGCCAACCTTTAAAAAAAGAGGCAAGATTTAAAGATAGAAGAAGAAAAAGACAACAGCAGAACAAACATGAAACAAAACTCCAAATGTTCAATTGCTAAAAGGTTTTTTTCCAGGGACAGCTGACAGCTGACTGAGCGTGCACACTGTTTTCCAGCAACACCCTGCTTCATATTCATAGCTACACATTTAGACCTGGGAATTTCCCACTAAAAACATCATCTTCTGATGTTGGTGACTGAGCCGCTCCACTGGAAGAGCTGGGGGTTAAAGTGCCTTGCTCAAGGGCACTACAAGTAGTTGTTTATTGAGGGGAGATCATTACTTATTCACTTTCCCTAACCGACTCTGGGATTCAAAGCAGCCAATCAGCTTGCTTCACAAAACCTTTATATCCTGTAATTTCATCAGCTTCATTTGATTAATTGCCCTTGTTTGCTCTTCTCCTGACAGTAGCAGACAATCAGGCCACTTCTTTCAGATACAATCTCAATTAACATTGTATACAATCAAAAGCCTATCTGTGTTTATGGGCTAGTTGCAGCCAGGAACGGAGCCAAGGAGTTTGTTTGCTAAACCAGCATCCATTACACACTCAAAATCTGTGTAGCAAAATGTATTTCATAGTAAACAGCAAAACAATACATCCCCCCCCCCACACACACACACACACAGTTTGAGAGAGGAAATGTTCTTTCAGCTGACTTAGACTTTTCCACTAGTTACTACCTCCTGTCCCTGCACACCAACTCTGTGAGCCAGTGGCTAAAATTAGAACCAAGCCCGAGTTCTCAGACAAGCTGCAGCATTCCAGCAGACATTTGTAGAGAAACATGACACTCGCCACTGACAAACACTGGATTTACATCCGACACTGGGAGAACACAGCGCTAAAAAGAAGACATGGCTGACCAAAGGAACGCTTAGGTGAATTAATGTCAAACTAACACCCACGGGGAGTTGATGGAGGGCTTCTTCAGCTACAATACTCGTCTCCAAAAGACGACTTGAGTGGCAGCCATTGTTGAAGTGGCACAACAACACTCCGCCACCTTGTGAATTGAGGTGATCACAGACGTAGTTAAGTTACCTTAACAGCATTGCCTCTGATGAACTTCTTGATGGTGGAAAGCAAGCCCCTCCCACGGCTAGGAGGAGGAGGGTCCTCTTCTACTTCTGAGTGCCTCCGCTTGGTCCGGGACGAGCGGGCTGCCAGGCTGGGGTTCGACTGCTGAGACGCCTTACGCATTCTCAGCCTCATCGTTTTTTGCAGTCACATGTAAGGCTGTTGTAGGAAATAAGACGTAAGGAGCACGGGAGAGAAGAGAAGAAAATGTTACAATACAAACTGTACCAAAAAGTCAAGGAAGCAAATTTGGTGTTGGCGAGTTTTGACGCAAAACAACTACATACATACATGGACAAACTGGTTATTCTAAAGGCCTCAATTGTTTTAAAATGGCAAAGTTGGTGGTGTATATAGAGTAGACTAGGATGTGTAGTAGTGGGGCAATACTAGCACACAAATTGCCGCCAACATCTGGTTGCATTCAGGATCCCATTTCACTTACATCACAGTGGATCATGGCAGCCACAGCTGGTTTCAGTCCCATTTGTACACTCAAAAAGATCTACCCAACATCTTATTCTACACATTATAGAAAGACTCCCTGTAGTTACATGCAAGATCAGCGGTACATTTGAGACAACAAAAATACAACATCAGCGCTGACAAAGATTTTGGAATTTGGCTGAACTGAAGATATTATGTGAGAGAAATACACTGATCATTCCCCAGCAGAAAGGAAAGAACTGCTCAGTGCTGTTCTGGTGGTGCACGAACAGAAACAACTATTCACAGTAAGCGCAAATCTTCAGTGGAGCATACCAGCCCCTTATGCTTACGTAAGAACTGGCTGAAAATGTGTCTGGACATATCCAGGACCTGTCAGAATGAAAGCACAAACTCACAACTGCACCCTCTCAATCCACACAGAGACATCTCAGCTAGCATCTGCTTTACATTTCCACAGGGTGTATGTACCCCATGAAGCACAGGAGGTGTGCATGCTCCTGCTCAACCACAAACACACTTTTAAAGAGGCACCTAAAGTGCTAGAGTGAACAAACGTTAGCATCAAAGTAGTAGGCAGGCAGGAACAGGGTCTTGTTCAATGCATTAAAAATACACATCTTTGTGGTGAAGAGACCAAAAAACGGTAACAGTGGCAATAAAACTCCACTTCAGAGCTATTGCTAAATGATGCAAGTGTCAGTCCTCGTTAGGTTCAGTAATATTGTTGTCATCCTAACAAGTTATGTAACCGCTATTGCAACTAATGATATCTTCAGAGTGAGAGCTTCTGGTTTGCAATGTATGCTTTGCTAACATTTAGCATTAACATTTGGTGAGTTATAACTAACGTACAATTTCAAAGTAACATTCGTGGGTCTCTGTCAAAGTCGATACTTCCATGAAAGCAAGTCCAATGATGCAAACGCGAGGGGGGTAGTGATGCAAAAAAAAAAAAAGATACAAAAATATATCACACCTTGCGAAAGTTGTCATGACAGCTACATCTTTACCATGATGGAATATCCATCTTTCTTTGCAATCAGCAGCAACCAAGGATCATGCTGCACATAGCTAGGTACGAACAAGTGAGCGGGAAATGAGAACATGCATGCCAATACGAATACTAGCAAGCTAGCTAATGTTAGCCATGGCAAGACATCTGAGGGGGAACCAGGCCCTCTCGATCGAAAGCCTGTCGAGTTTCTCAAATTGACCAACGTTAACTGGCTTTAACTGTGGGTTCTAGCTTAGCACGGAATTAAATATGAGCTTAGCAGCATTACAACCTTAGCCAGCTGGCGCATCTAGCCAATTAATGCTACGATCGTGTTCATCACACTACGTTAACGTTTGTAAAAGCTGAAACATGAGCAGTTACGGTATTGCTTCACCGCGAGTTATATTTAACGTTAACCTCGATCAGTGCACCTTATACTAGTTAAAAGGCTAGCTAGCGCTAACGTTAAAGGAACTACGAGGAGTTGGTGATTTAGCGTTAACGTTAGCTGCCGGGAGTTGATGTAGCTTAGCTATGCAGCATCATGTGAACTAGCGGAATAACCCGTAACTCTCAGGCAGGATCAGAGTGGCATTTCATGTAGCGTTACTACATTACACTGACAAGTCAGCACGGGAACGACATGTTAGCAAACGTTCGCACGGGATTTGAGCCTAAGCTAGTTAGCAAAATAACAATGCTATTAAACGAAACCAGCGTAACGTTAACGGGAATTAGCAGGCTAACGTCGCACTGTAACGTTACTGAGCAGTTTGACTGTCTCGGATCAGTGACCAAGTTGACGTCAAGTCAACAAGGCTACCTGAACGTGATGTGAACCTCACGTCAGTTATTAATCAGATGCCCATTTTATCTGACAATCTTCATCGCTACCTAACGCTTAATGTTGCCGCTAACGGCGAGATTTCTGGACATGGCTGGGAGGGACATCGGTATTTGATGGAAAACGCCAGCTAACCTAGCAAAGTTGGAAAGTTATGGAATGCCAATGGATGTTAGCCTTAACGCTAGCCAAAATATTTGACGTTAAACTGGTTACTTACGGTAACTAACGCGAACATTAATTGTGCGTTCAAACACCAGATCATTTCAGTTGACTAACAATCTACTAACGTTACGTTCGTTATAATGGCACGCATAGTAATAACATCTCGTAGCAACAAGCTAAAATGAGCTAACGTTATTGACGAGCCAACCAAATATTCCGGGGATTAGCCAGGTCCGTCATAGGCCGTGATGTTTTAGCAGCTAGCATTAGCTTAGCAACTAGCATGAACAGTACCGAGCGTTCTTGCAAAACAGCTTCGGGCTAACAGATGTGCATAGAGGCAAGAAGGAAAATATTTATTCTGTCGTTAGCTAACGTAACATTACATCGACCGCACGCCGAAGACCTATTGGCACGAATAGCGTTAGTTACCCACTTACTTGACAGTGGTCCGCAGTATCTGAAGATAACGATTCAAGAGCGACAACCGCCACAACATAGGCAGCGGTTGTTTTCGTGATCTGATCCGACTTTCCCGTGTAGCTACTCAAGGGCCGTCTCCGAAATGACACTCCGTTGTGTTAGCAGGCGCCATTTCCCGCCTATGCTCACTCTCTCTCCCAGGCAGAGACCCGTATGGACACAGACACACCCCCTGGTCTCTGAAAAACACAAGCCTGAAGCCAACAGCTTCTCGCTTTTGTCACTGAACAACATACAGGTGTACATTTGAGAGAAACGTCAATGAATGATTGTGATCAAATCTAAGAAGATAGTTGCATGCGGCACACACTCAACATACACGTTTAGTTCATAAGATTCGTGGGGGGTAACACGATTCAATGAGAAAACCTGTCTCATTTCTACATCTGTATCATTAACAATGCACTGTATCACAATTGACAATTGACATGAAGCATCACCTTTAATAAAATAAAATAACATTCAATAGGCCTTTCCATGAGAAATCAATTTCCCTGGCTACACAAACAATTGATTTCATGTTCAGCGATTTCCCTAAAATGTAAAGAATTAAGTCTCCTCAGTACAAATGGTAACAGTTCAACGACATTATGTACAAGAGACCTAATTTATGGAAGCAGGTGTGTGTCAGTTTCATATGTGCTTGCTTCATCTTTGCACATAAGGGTGGATACGAACAATGGTCTAAATATTGCTTAAGCATCGGTATTTTTGCTCAGTTTGATTATTAATAAAGATTTCCAAATGCATGCAATGGCATCCGTGAAAAAACAGAATGAGGAGCACTTTTTAGTGTCCGTCAGAAGAAGAAAAAATAAAATGGTTTAATAGGCAGGCCATAAGCAAAGTCCTGCTTATGGCAGTGACATTTTCCCATTGCTCTAAATGCAGTGGGCAACCATAGAAAGTCCCAAAATGGTGTGAGAGGCAGAGTTGCCCAATCAGTCTCTGACAAGCTTCTCAGGTAGAAAGTTTGTTTTTATCGAGCAAAAGCAACCTGAAAAGAAACAGCAAAAACAAAACAAAACATAGGTTGACTTTGAGGTTCCTGACAGATGAGATTCAACAGACACTTTCAGACACTCCATTGTGAACCGTCTTAATTACCTTCATGTTCATTCAGAGGCAGTAAACAAAGAGCAGAAGTGAACAGTCTATGTACAGTATATCATTACTGTTGAACGTCATAACTTAAATCCACATTTGCAAAATTAACAGCAGCTCAGGACATTGCCATCGTGAATTGTTTCGTATATTCTGTGATGTTAGGTTACTCTGCACTGACTGATTCGTTAGTTGCATTGTCTATTTTTCAAAATAGTCCATGACTGACCATTGAGGATGCACCCTATAAATTCTGAAGCATATTGAAGTCCAAACTATTCTGCCAAGAAAGACCTCGGTTGTCAGAACCAGCTGTCCCAATATAGAGGAAGGTCTGAGTAGAAAGTCAGATGCAGAGTCAATGACTTCCTATTCAGAGAATGTCAATGGCTTGATGTCGTTTCCCATAATCCACTGCTCGATCTCCCTGCATGTCTCGGTCCTCATCATCTGGAAAAAAGGAAATAAAGCAGAACATTAGAGATATGGTATTTGACAAAACTCTTAACTTCACTTACTGTAACACTACTCAGTTATTATCACATAATCTTGCCATTATTGAAAACGGTTATCCATCGTCTCAGCCGTGACCTACTGTGGCGAGCCGACCAAACACAACCACAGTGGAACTCCAAAGACACAAAGAGGGCATTTACACCTGGCGTTAACATGTGTTTTGCTGTGATCAGATTGCAATCAGATTGTATTTTATCACTTGAAATGCCAGGTGTAAACACCCCCAAAACGCATTGAAGAAGGATTGCAATCTGATCGGCCAAACCACCTCCGGAGGTGGTCAGGGATACATTGTGTACACATTGAACACAGGTGTAAATGCAATGTGTCCTCTCAATCTGGATACAGCAACTTTATACGGATTGAGAGGACACCCATTTCTGCAATCTGATTGCAATCAGATTGCAGAAAATGCATGTTAACGCCAGGTGTAAATGGAATCAGGCTGAAGTGATAAAATACAATCTGATTGCAATCTGATGGCAGAAAACGCATGTTAATGCCAGGTGTAAATGGCCTCAAAGAGCTTCAAACCAAAACAGTTTTCATCCATAAGGGAAGAACCTTATCACTGATATTTATTAACCAAGATTTGAAAAAACACCATACCCTAATTGATTGGATTGGATTTATATAGCGCCTTTCTACTCAAAGCGCTTCACATAACAGAGGGGGAGGGTGGGACTCAACTCATCCACCTGGGTGATGCACGGCAGCCAGTTTGTGCCAGAACTAGGGATGCACCGATATGAAAATTTTGGCCGATGCCGATAACCGATATTAACATTGCTGTTATGGCCGATAACCGATATTTACCGATGTCGATATGATCTGTATAAAACCACATTTTTATGATCATCACATTTTGTACATACTGAAAAACACATGTTAACACTGAATTTGAAAAAGTTATGCATTTCTTTATTTGCAAAGCCTTTGGAAAAGCCCATAAATCATAGATTTACTGCATTATTTCATATCAATGTGAAGAATTTGGCTGATAATGATAACCGATATTAACATTGCAACATCTGACCGATACCGATATGACCGATATGTTAAAAAATGACTAACATCGGCCGATACCGATATGATTGCCGATATATCGTGCATCCCTAGCCAGAACGCTCACCACATGTCAGCGATCACGGTGGAGAGAGATGATTAAGTAACAAGGAATGATTAGGTGGCCAACTGAAGAAAGGCCTGTGTGCAAATTTAGGCAGGTCACCAGGGTTACACCAGCCAGGGCACCCAGGGTTACACCAGCCAGGGCACCGGGGTTACACCAGCCAGGGCACCGGGGTTACACCAGCCAGGGCACCGGGGTTACACCAGCCAGGGCACCCAGGGTTACACCAGCCAGGGCACCCAGGGTTACACCAGCCAGGGCACCGGGGTTACACCAGCCAGGGCACCGGGGTTACACCAGCCAGGGCACCCAGGGTTACACCAGCCAGGGCACCCAGGGTTACACCAGCCAGGGCACCAGGGTTACACCAGCCAGGGCACCAGGGTTACACCAGCCAGGGCACCAGGGTTACACCAGCCAGGGCACCAGGGTTACACCAGCCAGGGCACCGGGGTTACACCAGCCAGGGCACCCAGGGTTACACCAGCCAGGGCACCCAGGGTTACACCAGCCAGGGCACCGGGGTTACACCAGCCAGGGCACCGGGGTTACACCAGCCAGGGCACCGGGGTTACACCAGCCAGGGCACCGGGGTTACACCAGCCAGGTCGCCATTATAGATAAGAATTTGTTCTTAATGACTTGCCTGGTTAAATAAAAATAAAAAATACACCCCTACCTACCCTCTAAATGTTATTACCATATTTTTGCAAGCACACGTCTTAAGGCAGCAAGTAGCTGTCCCATATCATGTCTTGTCCCATATTTTTCAAATGGTGGATATGTCATTTTGGGATGAAACTCTTTAATATATGGATGCATAATATTTGCGTCCCTGTTGGCCATCAATGTATGCAGGTAACACAAGGTCATCGCTGATTGAGTTTACTCATTTCAACCAGAGAATCATATTTCATTGTGTACAGACCCAACAATCGCCACAGTTGCATTCTGTATTAATCGCTGGGCTGGAAATACTAAAATTCATTTTTTTGAATGGCTGAAAACACAAATATGATGATCTAATGAATACATGACACGGCAGCACTCCAAACAAATATGACAATTCTAATCTAATAGGCAATTGGAAATGAAACGGCAGGAAACAATAACACATGATCACACACAGGGCATAACACACAGGGCATAACACACACACACACAGGGCATAACACATGATCACACACAGGGCATGCATTTGAACACGGACACATTCACAAACACAGTGGGCTATATTGGTCTAGATGTGGGTCAGAGATGTGTGGTGGGCACAGACAGGTGGCACAGCTAAAGGGAGGCACAGGCAGGAGAGGAAGCGCTGCATGGAAAATGAAGTTACACTCACAGGACCGTAAGTTCCTAGGTCAGGTTTCCCCCATCCATACTTTGAAGAACAGAGTCCTACCATTTTATTTATGCTTTACTGTGTGATGAGTTACTCATCTTGAACAGCATACACAGCAGTCCTCCTTCGACCCTGTCGGTGTTTTGAAGTCACAATGCTTCTAGATAATCTGTCCTTTCTGTTCTTAAAGAGCGGATTCAAGAAGCGAAACTCAGGGTGCTGTGAGCTACTCTCGTGTGGGGGAACTGCTGGGACAAAAGGGAGGAGCAGCGGGACGGGAGGAGAGGAGTGGAGGAGGAGGGAGGGAGCAAGGGGAGGAATGGTGGAGATGAAACACCTGGACAACAGGCAGTCACAGATCCCCCCTGGCCTGGGCTCACCTTGGACGTCTTCCTCCCCACCATCACCATCCTCTTCCTCATTGTAGGCCAGTTCGGCCTGCTTGTCGGCCTCATACTCACCCACGTTCCCGTCGTCCCCATTGTAGTCCGCCAGCTTAGAGCCGTGCTGCGGATCTACTGGGGACTCGTTCTCGTCAAAGAAGCGGCCTGCAGGAGGCAGAGAAGGGCCTCATCAGGAAGGCAGAGGGGAAGCGGAGGAGAAGATGGAGGGAGGAGTGGGTGAATACCGCATCGTGAAGATGCACAAGGGAACGACCGTTCGGATGAAAGCGTGATCAGAGATGAGGAAGAGGAGTGAATGGATGGACAGCATTGAGAAGGTGGCTGAGATGTTTGGGCATGAGAGGAATGCAAGAGTGTTTCTGAGTGATGAGGGAAGCAAAGTCAACCACGGACTTCCATACGGACAGTCGAGGTGATTATAAAAGGGACTGTGAAAGTCATCGCTTGATTTTTAAAAGTACATTTCCTCCTCCTCCTCGAGCATAGCATAGTGATTCTCTTCACATCCGTCAGGTCAGTGTGAGCAGGGTTGGGGAATTGACGTTATGAGCCACTATTAGCCGCTGTCTGCCTGGCAGACCCCCACATTCAGCCGACAGGCCCAACACTCACGTTTTGGAACATCCACTTTTTGACGATCAATATTAAAAGCTGAATATGATCAAAACATAGTCCGCACATATCCTAGGATATGCTTCATGTATTTATTCAAGTATGCTGATAGTGATGGAATAATATTGTCAATATGACTTAAAGAAGCTATGTAAATCTAAGATTAAGACACTCAGAACTGAACCAGCCAGCCCAGTCCCACATCTTGCCTTGATCGTTGTGTTGCAACTTCTCATTGAAACATGGCTGCTTCTTCTTCCTGCAGTGCACCATCTGCCTGCTTCTCTGTGTCTGCTCATCTCCAACATGTCGCCACGTCATTCTGTTTGCAGTTCGCCTCAGGGTCGACAGACACGCTCAACTGTCATAGGCGGCGCCCATTCAATGCATTTCTTCATAAAGAGTAACTACATTATGTTGCTAAGTAGCGTTGCAACTAACGATTATTTTCATAATCGATTAATCTGTCGATTATTTTCTCAATTAATCGATTAGTTGTTTGGTCTATAAAATGTCAGAAAATGGTAGCAAATGACGATCAGTGTTTCCCAAAGCCCAAGATGACGCCCTCAAATGTCTTGTTTTGTCCACAACTCAAAGATAATATCAGTTTACTGTCATACAGGAGTAAAGAAACCAGAAAATATTCATATTTAAGAGTCTGGAATCAGAGAATTTAGACCTTTTCTCTTAAAATTGTACTCAAAACGATGAATCGATTATCAAAATAGTTGTTGTTTAATTTTCTGTCGATCGACTAATCGATGAATCGTTGCAACTCTTTTGCTAAGTACGGTGCCCGGGAGTGGTTATTGGAAAGACGAAGCCATATTACTCTTAGCAGACGTTTACCTCCCGCCCAGTTTGAGCAAAACTTTGTTGACCCATCACAGTGGTTGGTGGCCTTAACAAATTCACCAATACTACCAGCCACTGCCAAACATCTAATGCATCTGACCAGAGTTCATTTCCCACCAAGTGCAAGTATAAAACCAAGGATTTGAGGGAAAAAACGCTAAAGCGCAAAGTGGAGAAAATCAATGTTTGAAGCAGCAGAGCTGAAGAGGGTCGGATCAGGTTGGACGTGTGACAGGAGAGAGGAGAACAGAGGAGGAGGAGGAGGAAGAGGAGATCAGGTTGGACGTGTGACAGGAGAGAGGAGAACAGAGGAGGAGGAGGAGGAAGAGGAGATCAGGTTGGACGTGTGACAGGAGAGAGGAGAACAGAGGAGGAGGAGGAGGAAGAGGAGATCAGGTTGGACGTGTGACAGGAGAGAGGAGAACAGAGGAGGAGGAGGAGGAAGAGGAGATCAGGTTGGACGTGTGACAGGAGAGAGGAGAACAGAGGAGGAGGAAGAGGAGATCAGGTTGGACGTGTGACAGGAGAGAGGAGAACAGAGGAGGAGGAGGAGGAAGAGGAGATCAGGTTGGACGTGTGACAGGAGAGAGGAGAACAGAGGAGGAGGAGGAGGAAGAGGAAGGCAGCAGAGCAGAGCAGCAGCCAGGCAGCAGGAGCAGGTGGTTTGTCTCCTCTCCTGTACTCTCTGACAGCCTCTACGTGGACTCACACTCCTCACATTCAAACACATCCTCGGTGACAACGTCTCACTCTCACGGAAATGTGTTACGCGGGAGCGGCAAACCGTTAAGAATTTGGGGAAAACCAAACAAAATTCAACCAGAAGATGGCGCCACACCACATTGTGCATGACTCTCTGCGCCGGGACTGCGACACGTCACAGTAGCGCTGGGAGGCAGCAGCTGAGCACGACGACGGCGCTAACAGGAAGTAATACGTGTGCTCACACAGCACTAACAGGAAGTATACGTGTGCTCACATAGCACTAACAGGAAGTATACGTGTGCTAACAGGAAGTATACGTGCGCTTAAAGCTCATCTTCACACATGTAATGTAAGATTTTCCATTTCCCCTCCACCCACAACCTCCCTTGCCAACTCTCCCCTCCTCCCAGTGTGTTGGATGCACTCACTCTGGCGGTGTCGTAGCGACTCGGCGTGCGCTGGCTGTTTGGCGTGGTGAGGCTGGATGGGGTTGGGCACCTGGGCGGGGTTGGGGGGCAGAGGAAGCACCTTCATCTGTCCACCTTCTTCTTTCACCTTATCGGGAGCTGAGGATGAGGAAGAGACTTCAGTTCTGCTGGACGTGACCTGTGGCCTCCACCCAAACAGCAGAGGTACAATCACCAAACTCCCTCCAGCCCTGCTCGGACACATGCAGAAGTTTGGCGTTCCCAACTGAAAGTGACATTCCTAAAGTGCAGCGTGGCGGCTGTAATGGGTGTGGTCTTTAATAATGTGGCACGAGTATGTCTTCAGTCTCCACTCAAGACTGCCAAGATGACCATCCTCTTCCCTTCACTCAATCACTAATGTTCAGGGAGAGAAACCTCACTGAAAGTAGAAAATCACCATAGCTAATGTTTCAAGAAAGCTTCAGTATAAATTACCAAAGGCTAAGTTTGTATTTTATGTGTGTGTACACACACACACACACAATACTGTATGTATGTATGTGTATATATATATGTATATATATACTGTACATATACACACACACATATATACACACACACACACACACATATATATATATATACACACACACACGCACACACACACACGCACGCACGCACGCACACGCACACACACACACACACACATATATATATACACACATATCTATATCTATATCTATATATATCTATATATATACCGGTAGATATAGATATATATAGATATATACATACATACATACATACATACATACAGTACACTACCCTATATATAGTACACTATATATGGGGAGGTGCATCATGTACCTCGGAGTTGTCTGCTGTGTTCTCCAAACTCGTCTGCCTGGTTGCCAGCCTTGTTGTCCTCATCAATGAGGATGGGTTTGTCTCCCACCGCCTGGGGGAGCGGCTGCTGGAGGAGACCCAGAGGTGGGACCACCACTCGGTCCTGCTGGAGCCTGGGCTGGTCCAGAGACAGGCCCCGGGCCCCAGGGCCGTCCGCTGCCCCCACGCCAGGCCCCGCACCGGCCCCCGCCACCACCACGTCAGGAGCCTCCAGGTGCTTCTGGGTGATGGACGGTTTCTTCAGGGCTGCAGATACAGGAGGAGGCAGAGGTAAGAGGGGCTTCGCTGGATGTACAGCTACAACCAAGACATCCCAGTGCAGCAGCTTATTGCTACTGTGAGTAATGATAATAATAATAAAGTGGGATACTTACCAAATTGTACATCATCTATTTTTCCCACCTCACTGTCCTCAATTCCAGGCATGCCAGCATCACTGCCAGGTTTGCCCATCTCTTCTGTAACAGAGGTGAGGGAACGTGAGCTAGATACAGGATAACATCTCTTCTGTAACAGAGGTGAGGGAATGTGAGCTAGATACAGGATAACATCTCTTCTGTAACAGAGGTGAGGGAACGTGAGCTAGATACAGGATAACCATCTCTTCTGTAACAGAGGTGAGGGAACGTGAGCTAGATACAGGATAACATCTCTTCTGTAACAGAGGTGAGGGAACGTGAGCTAGATACAGGATAACATCTCTTCTGTAACAGAGGTGAGGGAACGTGAGCTAGATACAGGATAACATCTCTTCTGTAACAGAGGTGAGGGAACGTGAGCTAGATACAGGATAACCATCTCTTCTGTAACAGAGGTGAGGGAACGTGAGCTAGATACAGGATAACATCTCTTCTGTAACAGAGGTGAGGGAACGTGAGCTAGATACAGGATAACATCTCTTCTGTAACAGAGGTGAGGGAACGTGAGCTAGATACAGGATAACATCTCTTCTGTAACAGAGGTGAGGGAATGTGAGCTAGATACAGGATAACATCTCTTCTGTAACAGAGGTGAGGGAATGTGAACTAGATACAGGATAACATCTCTTCTGTAACAGAGGTGAGGGAACGTGAGCTAGATACAGGATAACATCTCTTCTGTAACAGAGGTGAGGGAACGTGAGCTAGATACAGGATAACATCTCTTCTGTAACAGAGGTGAGGGAACGTGAGCTAGATACAGGATAACATCTCTTCTGTAACAGAGGTGAGGGAATGTGAACTAGATACAGGATAACATCTCTTCTGTAAAAGAGGTGAGGGAACGTGAGCTAGATACAGGATAACATCTCTTCTGTAACAGAGGTGAGGGAACGTGAGCTAGATACAGGATAACATCTCTTCTGTAACAGAGGTGAGGGAACGTGAGCTAGATACAGGATAACATCTCTTCTGTAAAAGAGGTGAGGGAACGTGAGCTAGATACAGGATAACATCTCTTCTGTAACAGAGGTGAGGGAACGTGAGCTAGATACAGGATAACATCTCTTCTGTAACAGAGGTGAGGGAATGTGAGCTAGATACAGGATAACATCTCTTCTGTAACAGAGGTGAGGGAATGTGAACTAGATACAGGATAACACCTCTTCTGTAAAAGAGGTGAGGGAACGTGAGCTAGATACAGGATAACATCTCTTCTGTAACAGAGGTGAGGGAATGTGAGCTAGATACAGGATAACATCTCTTCTGTAAAAGAGGTGAGGGAACGTGAGCTAGATACAGGATAACATCTCTTCTGTAACAGAGGTGAGGGAACGTGAGCTAGATACAGGATAACATCTCTTCTGTAAAAGAGGTGAGGGAATGTGAGCTAGATACAGGATAACATCTCTTCTGTAACAGAGGTGAGGGAACGTGAGCTAGATACAGGATAACATCTCTTCTGTAACAGAGGTGAGGGAACGTGAGCTAGATACAGGATAACATCTCTTCTGTAACAGAGGTGAGGGAACGTGAGCTAGATACAGGATAACATCTCTTCTGTAACAGAGGTGAGGGAATGTGAGCTAGATACAGGATAACATCTCTTCTGTAAAAGAGGTGAGGGAACGTGAACTAGATACAGGATAACATCTCTTCTGTAACAGAGGTGAGGGAACGTGAGCTAGATACAGGATAACATCTCTTCTGTAAAAGAGGTGAGGGAACGTGAGCTAGATACAGGATAACATCTCTTCTGTAACAGAGGTGAGGGAACGTGAGCTAGATACAGGATAACATCTCTTCTGTAACAGAGGTGAGGGAACGTGAGCTAGATACAGGATAACATCTCTTCTGTAAAAGAGGTGAGGGAACGTGAGCTAGATACAGGATAACATCTCTTCTGTAACAGAGGTGAGGGAACGTGAGCTAGATACAGGATAACATCTCTTCTGTAACAGAGGTGAGGGAATGTGAGCTAGATACAGGATAACATCTCTTCTGTAACAGAGGTGAGGGAATGTGAACTAGATACAGGATAACATCTCTTCTGTAACAGAGGTGAGGGAACGTGAGCTAGATACAGGATAACACCTCTTCTGTAAAAGAGGTGAGGGAACGTGAGCTAGATACAGGATAACATCTCTTCTGTAAAAGAGGTGAGGGAACGTGAGCTAGATACAGGATAACATCTCTTCTGTAAAAGAGGTGAGGGAACGTGAGCTAGATACAGGATAACATCTCTTCTGTAACAGAGGTGAGGGAACGTGAACTAGATACAGGATAACATCTCTTCTGTAACAGAGGTGAGGGAACGTGAGCTAGATACAGGATAACATCTCTTCTGTAACAGAGGTGAGGGAACATGAGCTAGATACAGGATAACATCTCTTCTGTAACAGAGGTGAGGGAACGTGAGCTAGATACAGGATAACCATCTCTTCTGTAACAGAGGTGAGGGAACGTGAGCTAGATACAGGATAACATCTCTTCTGTAACAGAGGTGAGGGAACGTGAGCTAGATACAGGATAACATCTCTTCTGTAACAGAGGTGAGGGAACGTGAGCTAGATACAGGATAAGCTGACATTATGAAGACGCATGGAGTCCTTGTTGAGACAGTTGAGACAATTTAATCCAGAAGTTTATGCCTAAATGCTTTAAAATAGTTTTTGTTTTTTGACAAATATAAACAATGAAGTTGATGCCTAAGGTATGAATTTCTTTTTACATTTCCATCAAGGCAAAGCGTGGCTACTTTCAACAATCTAAAATATGAGACGTTTTGTGGTCACAGCATCATTCCAATTGTGTTATTTCATAGTTTTAATCTCTTTATTATTATTCTAAATGTGGAGAGAGAGAAGGCAATAACAGCATAACCTCACCAAGATTGACTATATCGACTATGTGCAGTTTCTCTGTTAATGTTGTAACTAATCACATGCTATGGTGTAGGGTCTGAGTTAGGGATATTCATCAGTTATCGAAAATCGATAATTGATCGTTAAGGAATGGAATCGATCATGTGGAATTTTTATCGATTTTGTTATTATTATTATTATTATTATTTTTTCAGACTAGGTTTGGGTGGAATTCGTTCCTCCTCGCCCCACTCGATTGCACAGCCGACTAACGTGAGGTGGAGCTTCATATAGTCTCTAGTTTTCTGGCTGGGCACGGGCCTTTGTGCCAACAAAACTGTTTTAAACATGGGGAATTCACACCGGCATGCGCCGGGGACAGCAGAGTGTTGGAGAGGAGACACATTGAAATAAAGAGTTCATTGAGGAGAACACGTTGTCTTTCGTATTTTCTGCCATAGGCATTCATT
This sequence comes from Poromitra crassiceps, assembly GCF_964638095.1. Classification (NCBI taxonomy): domain Eukaryota; kingdom Metazoa; phylum Chordata; class Actinopteri; order Beryciformes; family Melamphaidae; genus Poromitra; species Poromitra crassiceps. The sequence continues at coordinate 19,169,239 of NC_139651.1, read as the reverse complement.
TTGTAAAAATATATATATATATATATATATATATATATATATATATATATATATATATATATATATATTAAAAAAATATTATTATTAATATGATCGATAATCGATAATTGATCGTTAATTTTCCCTGATTTTCGATTATGGAAATTTTTCAAAATGAACATCCCTAGTCTGAGTCCATAGTGGTAGTAGGGAGAACACTCAATACAGTAACAAGCCTTGGCTGTCACTGTGCGATAGCTGCTGTACCTTTCAGGTCTGGACTGTCACGCTTGTGAGTGGCCACTGTGTGGCGCTCTCCCACCGCCTCCACACCAGTCGCTCCTTCTACATGTCCACCCACCACTGCTGCCTTTCTGCTGTCCAGGACACTCTGAAGGAGCGATCAAAGGTGAGTCAGACAGAGAGAGAGAGAGACAGAGAGACAGAGACAGAGAGAGAGACAGAGCGAGAGAGAGAGGAATAGACTGGATTTAAGGAATGAGGAACAAACACATGTAGAAGGTATCTCACAGAGATTGGGTGGTGTTACCAGTCGAGCTGGACTGACAAAAATGTCTCAAAGACAGTAATGAGAGAATGCTACAGTGCTGATTGTGATGGATACTGGAGCTGAGGGCAGGAGGCCACCAGGTTCTGTCAGGTTTAGGAGCCCTAAGTAGGGCTGTTCGATTTTGCCTAAAATTAAAATTGACAATTTCTCCTCTCAAAACTCGATGTTTGATTTTTTATACTATTATACTTCTCTAAACATTTGTTGCCCTGCAGAGCTCTTTTTCCCCCCTTTTTTCATAAGTGACAATTTACGCTTTTACTCTGAACGCAGAACCCAAATTCCTGTTTTACCTTGCCGCTGCTATGCCTAACTTCCTGGCTGTTGCTTGCTAACCTGCAGTCACTTGACACTGGTGGATTTGATCGAGCACTCGGTGCTCGATCTGCTTATATTAGCAGTGTCTAAGCGACCACCCGTGCTCGGAGTTATATCCGTACTAGAATAACACAAAGTCACAACAGGTATGCGGGGAACTGCGATAGCATTTCGGGGGAAATTCAGACACACAGGGTGGGTGAGTCAGCTGAGGCTGGTAACGTTACAGCCATGAACCAGAAGCTACTCGGCGGCCTCACGTGTTGTTATGTGAACTATAAAGGCAACATTTCATCGTCCGGTGATAACGTCTGTGTTTGTGTGCGTGCGTGTGTGTGTGTTGTGGCAATCGTCTTGTAGGCTACAGCCCGCAGTGCAACACGCTGCGCTCAGTGCTCACACTCTGTGCTTCACTGCTTTTTGGAGGTGTTGAAATAAGTCCATTGTATTTAGTAGCCAGTATCACAGCCTCCAGAGAGACTTTACAGCGGGGAGAAGGGACGAGTAGCAGCACGCGTACATGAGAGAGCCGCCCCGCCGTAACGTAATTACCCTAGTTAAAGTGTAAATGGATTTTACGATTTTCATTTTTTTAACATCGTCCTAACTACCGTAATTAATTCGATTACGATTCAAAATGGATTTATCGAGCAGCCCTAGCCCTAAGCATGATCATTCAGAGCCACAAACCAAAATGAGAGGGGTCGAGGTGAGGCGCGTGTAGACTTAAACAGACACTTGTCTGAAAAGGGCGTTCGTGAGGTCACAGTGACCATGTGACCTAACCTGCGCCGCGTGTCAGTGAACAGGCTGAGTCAGGTGACCTAACCCCTCTTATAAATAAGATCAGGAATATTTGATCGATTACTAACCTGTCTTAGATTTGATGCCTCTTCCTCCAGGGTCTTTTTTGTTTCTTCACACTCTTCTTTCAGTTGTGCAATTTGACGTCCACACTGTAAACTACAATGATGACACATTAAAAATGGGTTATTACAAACAACTAAACTGAATGATTGAAAATATGAGCCTGGACAGGGTCTGTTTGTGTGTGTGTTTAGTTTTGGTCATAAGTATCACTTTGAACCGATAGTGAGCGGTGGTGGCAACAGGTCACTGGTTGGTCACTGGTGTCACAACCTCTATAGAGCTATTATACACTTACAACTGAAAATGACTAAAAAAGATCACTTTAAAGTCGCTGTTAGATCAGTATCTACTCACATTTAGACAACAGAATAGGAAAGGGAGAAAAACATATTGCTGACATCATTTCAGCATTTAGGGGCACTTCCACCCACAAACCTAATTCAAGTAACAATTTCCAACAATTAGAAGAATAATACAAGCACAAATTCAAATTTTTAGGAAAGTGTTTTAGTCTATATAGGCAGGAGCAACAAGGTACATTTCAACTTCTGTAAAGGCAATGGATATTTTTTATTTTATTTTTATTTAGCCTTTATTTAAACAGGTAAAATCACATTGAGATCTCATTTAACTTGTAGCAGGCAAAATGATCACTGGTCTGTTGAGGTCTCAAAGAAGCCATTTACACCTGGCGTGTTAACATGCATTTTCTGCAATCTGATTGCAATCAGATTGCAGAAATGGGTGTCCTCTCAATCCGCATAAAGTTGCTGTATCCAGATTGAGAGGACACATTGCATATACACTTGTGTTCAATGTGGTTTGGTCGATCAGATTGCAATCCTTCTTCAATGCGTTTTGGGGGTGTTTACACCTGGCATTTCAAGTGATAAAACACAATCTGATTGCAATCTGATCACAGAAAACACATGTTAACGCCAGGTGTAAATGGCCTCAAAGGATGAGAGAAGGAGTGAGGGTCTGTCTTACCTCTCATACTCCAGTCTTCTCTCCAGGGTGGTGCTGTTCTTCTTCACCTCCCTCACCTGCTCCTCCTGCTTCAGGAACTCCTGCTTCAGCTCCTTCAGCTGCTCTGCTCGCCACACACACACACGCACACACGCACACACACACACACGCACACACAAATACAAATTTGTTTTTGAGGTTTATTGGATGGTCAATCATTCTGCCTGAAGTGAATTTCTGATTCTCGACTTTTTTAGATTGTGTCGGTCTGGTTGAGAGTGCCCTCTGCTGGCCAGGCTGAACAACTCTATCAACTTACCTTTCAGCCTCTGGATCTCTGTCATCTGGGCTGTGACCTCACCCTGCAGCTTCATCTGACAGGAGACAGAGAAAAAGGGCTTCAGAAAACAACTTCGTCATTTAGACAAAGTGAGCGCGAATGTTTTTTTTTTTTAATAGAATAGAATAGAATAGAATAGAATAGAATAGAATAGAATAGGGCCTGTCTGGTGTCTCAAAACTCCTGTTAAATTAATGACAATAGATCTGAGACTGCAATATGTTGCCTTCCCAATGTGTACAAATAAAACATTCATATTAGAGCAAATGTGATTAGTTAGTCCCGTTTATAATCTGTAATTCTCCTATTTGTGTCTATATTGGACTGCAGCACCTGCAATTCTGTGACTTTGCCCTTTAGATATCTTCATTTGATCTCTGAATATTGATATTGATATGAGCGCTACACTGCACACTTAAATCAAGACAAAGTCCTCCTATGTAATCTTGCATAATATTGTGGCAATAAAAGTGATTGTGAATGACTGTAGAGGTGCCGTGTTTGCCCTCTGTGCTCACTACAATCAATTCAATCAATCAATCTTATATTTATATAGCGTCAAATTAGAACAAACAGGGCACTTTACAATACAAACAGAGCAGGTAGAAGAGCAGGCTCAGCAGGTTCTCTAGGTGCAGCAAGGTAAAGTCACCAGAAACATGAGGAGAAACAGGTTGATCTAGTTTTCATGTATACAGGAATGGAATGGATGGTACTCAGTGTGGCACCAACTGGAATGTTTAACCTTTTACAAATGTAGTTACTAGGGGTGGGGGGGAAAATCTATACCATAGTTTCGCGATATTTTGCCTGACGATATTGTATCGATATTTGGACCAAATTATTGATATTGATTAAAAAAAAAAAAAAAAAAAAAAAAAAATTGTGTGCAGGTAATGCCATGCCAGGCCACCGGGCATCTGCCCAAAGCGCCCGATGGTGCAGTCCACCCCTGCAGTGGCGTATTGAGTCCAGAGACGCTTAATAATGTAGCCTACGTGTGGGGCAAAAACAAAACAAAACAAAAACACACTGCATGTTTTACTTCTGGTCGCAATATTCAATATATCGCAATATCGCAATACTATCGTATCGTGACTCAAGTATCGTTTTAGTATCGTATCGTGGCCATCTGGTGATTCCCACCCCTAGTAGTTACATTAATGACTTCATAGATCCCAGACTGTAATATATTCACCAGCTCAGTGGCCTTGTGGTTTGAGTGTGCGCCCTGAGAGTGGGAGGTTGTGAGTTCGATCCCTGGCCGAGTCATACCAAAGACTATAAAAATGGGACCCATTTGCCTCCCTGCTTGGCACTCAACATCAAAGGGTTGGAATTGGGGGGTTAGATCACCATGTGATTCCCAAGCGCGGCACTGCTGCTGCTCACCGCTCCCCCAGGGGATGGGTCAAATGCAGAGAACAAATTTCACACTCAGGTGTGTGACAATCAGTGGGACTTCATCTTGCCTTCCAAATATGTCATCATCTTGATCAATTCTCATTATTTTCTAGGAATAAAACATTCGTATGTTTATTTAACACATTGACTGCCAGCCCTTTTTTCAATGCTGTAGGTAGGTTCTGCCAGTTTTTTTTTTTGAGGATTCTGGCTCATTTTACAAGAGCCGAGGATTCTTTTCTGTTAAGACTTCGTGAACACCAATCATCTAAAAAGAACTAATAGAATGTGTGCTTTCTCTGTCTAAAAGAGTTAGTTTGTAGAGTTAGTAGTTATGTAAGCATTAGCAGTTGAATACAGCATGGTTTCAGCGTCAGAAAAATTATTCAGAGATAAACGGCTTTTTGTGAAATTCGATAGAACAGTCACTTTAACCATTCATTTTTGGCATCAGTAAGAGTCAGACATCTAAACAATAGTTTTGAACAGTAATTTCCTCCATAACAGCAGGAAACCCCCCTCTGCTTCCAACTCCTCCCTCCGTGTGTGTTCTCCTCCTGCCTCCCTGGCTCTCCAGCGGGCGTGTCACAACGAAGTTGCTGCTGCCTGGCTGCTGCCTGTTTGCGCGGTGCCGCTGTTTGAGGAAGTCTGGGTGGACTCGCTCGTTTCGTGGAGTTTTGGTTGAGAGCTTTGATGCGATTCTGGTCATATTTATGCTGCGTGTTTCAAAGTGTGCATCCAATCTATTCTTGGAACCCCCCACCGTTGCCACCGCTGTGCATCAGCGCGAAAGTGAAGGCGTTTTCGCCATCAATTTTACAGTATGAGAACGGCTTCCTGCGCTTTTCCCTCCAGTTTTGGGTCGCCTCTTTCTACTGTGGAGAGACATGTCGACACTCAGTGGGTCGGTAAAATAGATTATACACATTCAATACCTCCAATTCTGGTGTAGGAGACGTAAAAGGGGTTGATCGATGTCCCACGTCAAAAAAAAAAAATGTTTATGTAAGCCGAGATATCTCGTCCTTGGCACTCAACGGTTGGATTATGTAAGCCGAGATATCTCGTCCTTGGCACTCAACGTGTTAACAGACTAAATGTTATTAGTTTGTCACTTTGCAATGAATGCAGCAATTTGTCTAATTCAGTCTTCTAACCGGCTGATGAGCTGACTAAGTTGACTAAGTTCAACTTTGTTCATTCCAACGCTAAATGAATCAATATGTGCTGAAGGATAAAAGAAAATCTGATTTTGTCTTTAAGCTGCTAACTTAATTTTTTAGTCAACATAGGCAACTTGAGAATAAATATTTGAGCCGTCATCATACCTCCTCGCCAAGGAGGTTCTGTGGTCCGGACCGTTTGGTTCTGTGGTCCGGACCGTTTGTCAGCAGGATTACGGGAAAAATACTGGCCCCGATTTTCATGAAACTTTGTGGAAGGGTGCTGCTCGGACCAAGGAAGAACACAACAGAATTACATTCTGGAGCGGATCCGGATCAGAACTCACCAACAAAGAATCAAACCTTGAGGGAAGTCTCCTTGGCTGCCCTTCTGGTTTTTATCCTACTGTAGAAGTATCTTCATCATCATCATCATCATCACGACTCTTCAACACTAGATTCTCTGTGACCGGCGACAGACGGATCAGAGAAGCTGAACCAAATTAGGCCTGGAATCTTCCACTCGATGTGGTTTGAGGAGCGCTAAATGCAGACTCATGCCACCTTCATCAGCGGCCTGAGGTCCTGGACAAGAGCTAAATCAAACGAGGCATGCAGCCTCTGAACCTCTGGAGGAAATCAGTGGCTTCAATACAAGTCATATGCAGGGAGGCTCTTTCATCATACTGAGGTTCAATACAAGTCATATGCAGTAGGGCTGTGGCGATTCACTTATCTCCCGATTCGATACTATCACGATTCTTGGGTGCCGATTCGATTTATATTGCGATTCTTAAGTATTGCGATTCTACGATTATTGCGATTCGATATTACGATTTATTGCGATTTTTGTTTATTTTTTTCTTTTATTTTTTCAGTTTGTTTGCTTTTTTACACTAGATTAGAACATGGGAAAAGTTGAATCATACACTAGAGACTGTATATTATATATCATGAGTAGGGCTGGGCGATATAGTTAAAAACAGGGGCGGACTGGGATCATAATTCAGGCCGGGCATTAGATACCAAGCAGGCCAGGCCGATATGGGCCAACGCGCGTGAAATTTGGGCCGTTTGAAGCCAGATTTGGGCCGTTTGAAGTCCAATTTTACAATGAGATGCACCCACTTTAACCCTGAAGTGTAATTATTACTTCAGACTAACTAATAAAGTAATAAAACCACTAGTAAACCAGTAGGCGGCGCCTGGCCTGCTGTTCAGTGAGTGGCCTGACTGCAAGCACCCAAATTTTTTTTTTTTTTTTTTTGCGATTATCGATTCTGGAATAAAAGATCGATCCAAAAAATCGTGACATTAAAAATCGCGATACTTAGGTGAATCGATTTTTTCCCCCACCCCTAATATGCAGGGAGGCTCTTTCATCATACTGAGGTTCAATACAAGTCATATGCAGGGAGGCTCTTTCCTCATACTGAGGTTCAATACAAGTCATATGCAGGGAGGCTCTTTCATCATACTGAGGTTCAATACAAGTCATATGCAGAGAGGCTCTTTCCTCATACTGAGGCAGAGAGAGGGGACAATCATCACAGCATCAATGTCAAACACTGTGGAGAGCAAAGCTCCAGCCTCCTTGAAGAGAGAAGCTCAGAGGTGAGGACAGCCTGCTGAGACTGGTGTTAAGAAGAAGGATGACAAGAACAGCCACAGTTAAAGATCCAAGAACTACTGGGGACAGCCTGTGCTGTATGGGCCCACAGCATAGGCCCCATGCTACGGGCTCATAGCATAGGCCCCATGCTACAGGCCCATAGCATAGCCATAGGCCATCTGTGTTGAAACAGGGTTGGGCAGTTGACAAAAGGAAGGAGTGGAACCATTGCTAAAGAAAACAGAGGCGGATGGATACCGGATGCTGCTGACGTTAAGACCAGGAAACCAGGGAGTCTTATTCCACACAGTTACCTCCCACCTTAAACCATTTAAGCATGGTTCTATTTTCTGAGCCTTTATTTCTCCAGAGGTTTGCTGGTAGATGCTGAAGCTTTGCATACAGCCCGTCTAACAGGCAAATCAGACACAGACAGATTTGTTTTTGGGACGTCTGGGTAGTGCCGAGCTAAAAGCACTCGCCTATCACTGCGGAGACCAGGGTTCAGTTCCCAGTAGACCAGGGTTCAGTTCCCAGTAGACCAGGGTTCAGTTCCCAGTAGACCAGGGTTCAGTTCCCAGTAGACCAGTAGACCAGGGTTCAGTTCCCAGTAGACCAGGGTTCAGTTCCCAGTAGCGGTACCTCTGTGGCTTGGTCAGACGTTCTTCCACCAGACACAATTGGCTGTGTCTGCAGGTGGGAACAAGCCAGTGGGGTTAGAGGCCTGGTCGCTGCACTAGCGCCTCCTCTGATCGGTTGGGGGCGCCTGTTCGCGGGGGAGGGGAACTGGGGGGGAATAACATGATCCTCCCACACCCTACGTCCTGCTGGTGAAACATGCATCAGTCTACGGCAGCGGTTCCCAACCTTTTCTGAGTTAAGGCCCACTTGAAAATCTCTCAAAATGTTTGAAGCCCACAACCCAATAATGTGTTCTCAGAGCATACAGGAGCTGTCCATTAGCACCACACAGAAACTAAAAGTGACGAGCTGTCTGCAATAGGCTACTTAATGAGTCAACTTTACAAATGAAATAACAGTATCATGTAGAAATGCATTCTCATACATAATAATAATAATAATAAAAAATCTGATTTGCTTTGATCCATCTGCATTGTTTTGTGTTAGTTGCCTGAGTTTTAGAGATATCGGCCCTAGAGATGTCTGCCCTTTCTCTAATACAATGGAAGTGGATGGCACTCGGCTTGTGGTGCTCAAAATGGCAAAAACATACATTTGAAAAACTCAACAGCAATATGTCTCTTTCCAGAAATCATGATCCGGTTACTCCAGATAATCCACAGACCTAGTTATGAGCAGTTTCATGTAGGAACTATTTTCTTTCAACTAAACTACTCCCACAGCTGCTAGCTAGCTGCAGTCTCATGTAGGAACTAGCTAGCAGCTAGCGGGTGTAGTTCGGTCTAAAGAAAATAGTTCCTACATGAAACTGCTCACAACAAGGTTTGTAGATTATCTTGAGTAACCGGGTCATGATTTCTGGAAAGAGACATTGCTGTTGAGTTTTTCAAATGTATGTTTTTGTTTCTTTGAGCACCACAAGCCGAGTGCCATTCACTTCCATTGTATTCAAGAGAAGGAGAAGGCAGACATCTCTGAGGCCGATATCTCCCAAACTCAAACAAATAAAACAAAACGATGTAGATGGATAAATAGCACTACAGGTGAGAGGATTTTAGGGTGAGCTGTTCCTTAAAAAGAGTACTCAAACGATTAATCGATTATCAAAATAGTTGTTGATTAATTATCATTGCAGCTCTACTGATTTCATTGCCGCTCAGCTGCGGATTGACTCAAAGGCCACCCCCCCCACCCCCCCCACACACACACACACACACACACACAGGGTAAACATGCATGTCCATGAAACCCCCCCCGTCCCCCCGCCGTCCCACACACACACACACACACACACACACACACACAGGGTAAACATGCATGTCCATGAGAGGTCAGTCAGGCAGACTGGATGCAAATGAGAGCAGCCCTCCCCTTCATCTGCTCTAGTCTCTAGGCTGTCTCTATGTCTCAGCGTCTCCCGGGGCAGTGGGACGTCTCTAGGCTGTCTCTATGTCTCAGCGTCTCCCGGGGCAGTGGGACGTCTCTAGGCTGTCTCTATGTCTCAGCGTCTCCCGGGGCAGTGGGACGTTGGACACACACCAGTGTTCAGTAGATGCTGTTGGGACACAAAAGAGGGGAAGCAGATGGACAGCCAACTGCTGGCCGGTGGCCACTGGGCAGCAGAACCACACAAGGGAATAAAGATGGCCGTCTGGTTCCTGCAGAGGCCCACCTCTCAGCCACTACATACTGTATAAAGCACAACACATGCTTCACGTGTTGAGAACATGCAGGATCAAAACAGCAGCTTGAATGCAACAGGGTGGCAGTTGGGTGGCAGTCATGTAGCGTCATGGTGCTTGTTGCCAAAAACTAAGCTCACAATCTAGAATGGAGTGAAAAGTGAAAACTATTAGTGTGACTACTTTAGGTATAGTGAAGTCCAGTCCATCACAGAACTTAGCATGTGTTTGATTGACAGATGCACCCAAAATTGTAGCCTTTATACCGTGTAGCTATGTTTTGCAGCCCCTCCATGTATATAACACATATAATACAGTAGTCAAGGCACAATGCAACCTTCTGTTTGATCTGGACTCAAACCTCTGATCTAGGCCACTCTAAAATATGCAACAGTAGCATGATAAAGGGAGTAGAAAGAGGGGGCTTGTTATTAAAGACAGGGTGATACCTCCCAATAGGCTATCTAACATGAAAATAGTTTAAAATGTATATTGAAAACACTTCTGGGGACATTGAGCTGCAATTTTCTCCCCAAACATATGACTATGAAAAAGTTGCTTCAACGTGTAGTTGTGCTTTGTAGTGGCAGGTGAAACCATTCAACAGACAGACAGGTGTGTGCAGGTGGCAAACAGGTGTGGGGAGTCGGATGACAGTGACAGATTGAAGTGGATGAAGATATTAACTGGATCCAGCCACGTTTGATGAGTGAAAATACTTCAAGCCCTCCTATTAGCATTAGCATAGGCTCCCAAACGGCATCCCCGCCAGACAGGATTGCTCAGACCTTTTGGCAAAGGTTTTGTAATCAGGAGGATCCCCCATGTGAGAAAACGTTGATGTTTTCTGTCAGTATAGTAAGGTAGGTTAGACTCTGATCAGAGCAGTCTTTCTTATACTGTGTAACCTCGCGTCACCAGGCTCTTCTCGGCGAGAAAGAGCCTGGCTCCCGCCCACAATTGATTTTGTCACCCTACTGGTTCCCGCCTAGAGCCCGCCCTAGACCGGATGGCAGCGTTTCTAGCTCGTCAACTTTCACGTTAACTTGACAATTTGACCCAAGTATCAGAATCCTCTTTCACCGTTTTGACCGGTGTGTCAGGCGGTGGTGGCGGAGATGCCATATTGCATAAACGTTTTGTTTTATGTAACGCTAGCTTTGTTTTGATCAGACTCTAGTTTAGGTAACATCACCGCGTCAAGCTAACGGCAACAAAGACGTTGTTAGGCGCATTGCCATCCGGTGTTAATTCTGGGTCCGGGGTTTACGCCCCCATGACAAAAAGCGGGGTGGAAGGTGCCCAGACTATATACTGTGTGAATCCCCCCTAGTGCTGACTTCTAGTGAATGATGTGAAATTAAACTCTTTCACATTTTCGCTTGGGGCCTCTCACACTGAGTTTGATGTCACTGTCTCATGGACCCCATCAGCCTGGAGCGGGCGGAGCCCCCCCCCCCCCACACACACACACACACACACACACACACGCACACACACACCGTGAGTGCTCTTCTTCTAACAGAACGTGTGGTTACCTTATCATCACTGCCCTTTTTGATGAGTGCCTCGCGGGCCTGCAGCTTGTCCTCCAGCAGGCTGTAGTCTCCGTCCTTCTGGTCGATCTGCTTCCGGTGCGTGTCCACCTGCACCATCAGCTCCGAGTTGCGCTTCTCCAGCCGGCTGCGCGCCGCGTCCGTGCGCTTCACCTGCGACTGCGCCTCCGCCAGCTCGTCCTGCGCGCGGCCGTGCTTGTTGGCCACCGTCCAGTAGTTGAAAGACAGTATGGCGATGATCACCATCAAGGCGACGAGGATGAAGGACGGGAGGCGGCCTCCCCGCCTGTTTGCACCAAAACCAACCATTTCAACAACACAAAGTACGTTATGGTTGTTGTGCACCACCACACCGCAACGTTACTGAGCAGCTCGGCAGCACGAGTATGTTCCCAGTACAAAACGCATCCGTCTACGTGCCATGCCGTTTATATGCGGCATTCGCTCGGTAATGTAAAAACACATAGACAGTCACCGCAATGTTATATTTCTCACATTATTCTCGGGTTTCTTCGCTTCTTCTTCACGCTGCTTTGCTGCTTACCCCATCCGCACACGAGTCATCCTCTCTGCATTCAGCCAACGTCAATAGATGAAACACACCCGCAGCAGGGACGTGGCCTAGCCTAGCTCATCTGGCAGCGTTCAATATGCTGCTGGACGTGGACAGCCGAGGAGAAGCCAGCGAGCCGTGTGGCACTTACACAAGTGCAAATGCAAAAAAAACAATATATGTTTCCGGGTTCTCTAGCAAAACCTGTCGGTCTGCATTTACCGATTTGGATGAATCGCCGTCAAAGCTAGTGTTACGTTGTTAATATCCGCGCTAACGCAAGCTAGTACATTTGATAGCTGACGTTCCTAAAAACTCTGTACTTGTTAGCTAAACGTTAGGTAGATGAATTGGAGACACGTTTTAAGAGCGAAAAGGTTAATCTCTTCCTGCGGACGGCGGATTCCATTCAATTGAAAGGAAATGAAACCAACCCACTCCTGTCAAAACACCGATTACCACGATTTCCCCCGTTAACGTTATTCCACTCTCTCCCCCCTTGATTCACCGACTTCGCTGTGTGTGACGCTCGCCGCAACAGTCCACATCCAGAACTCCACCGCTTCAAAATAAAAGTCGAATCGAGCAGTCTTGCAGGAGCATCAGCAGACTGTGGTCAACTGACGGTACGTGCACATCTACAATGGCAAATTCGCTTTTCCGCTGTGTCGCAGCGTTTTGTGGGCGTGCAAACCAGCTTCCAGCTTGGAGCTGTAGCCTGTAGAAACGTTGTACACAGGAGGGTGCGGGGAGGAAATGTGTAGGAAGAGCTGTCATTGGGTAGCTTCAACGAAAGGTCCCGCCCTAGTCCCGCCCCGCGAGCGTGAAGCCGCTCGGAGACAAGCCGCCTCTAGTCTGCGACAGTGAAACGCTGAAACGCTGGGGGCGGTTCCAGCGCGATGTTGAAATGGACCAATCAGAATCGAGAATACAGCAAGACAGCCTATCAAGATGCAGCGTCAAAGCGGCTTTTTCAGCAGGCAAGCCGCCGTGCCATTGTAGATGTGCACGTACCGTGAGCCGTCGTTTGCGAAACCACAGTCAAGCCAGCCGCCACTTGGTTTTTGATGCGTGTCTATTCGTGCCGTAACGGTACTCCTGCTTCACCGGTGTTCGGAGCGGACTAAAAAGTCGAGTGTCACAATTCAGCGATCCTTTCTCACATTGACTTTACCACACTAGATCGACATTACAACAAACAGTGTATTGAATGACTGTTGTTGAATATGTCACAAAAGTCCTACCTTATTGACCGATCGTAGCAGGAGTTTCTTCTTCTTCTTCTTCTTCTTCTTCTTTTTTATTTCCGGCAGTGTAGACGCTACTAGGCGTATTACTGCCCTCCACAGTTCAAATGAAATTTGATGTCTTCTTCATATTTACAGTGTTCATCATGTATCCACCCATAGTACTCCCATTCACTCTATATATATCCATTCTACTGCTCAGTCGTCGGGAACTCATCCCTCAGCGCCTTCTCAATCTCCTCTCCAGAAATGTCCACAACATTCAAGAACCTTCTAGCTGCATCCATCATCATCTTAATCTTTTCCTTTTTTCCCTTGATCTGCTCTGTACAATTAATCACCATGGCCATAAATGTCAAAAATCCTTTTTTGTCCACACAAATGATTTGTTCAACTCCCTTCTGTTTCTTCTCTGGTTCCTTTTCTTCCATTTTATCACTCTCATTCTCCACTCTTTTAACAGCTTCAGCATATGACATACCCTTCTCTTTTACCCTAATCTGATTCACTTTCACCTCATTTACTCTCCTTGGGCATTGCTTTGAACCCGCATGATGATCACCATCACAGTGTAGGCACTTTGCCTTGTCTTCCTCTAAACACGTGTCTCTCTCACACTCCTCTCCCCCACATCTCCCACATCTCCTGACCCCTCTACACACAGCAGCAACATGACCATACTCTTGACAGCAATAACATCTCATCGGTGCTCTTTCAAACGGCCTTACCCTATAACAACAATAATCCACATACACTCTCTCAGGCAACTCTCCATCAAAGGTCAAACACACAGACAAACTCTCCTCCCTTTCCCCCTCATGATATCGTGTCAATCTCTTTGCCTCCAGCACACCCTCCACACTTTCAAACAACTCAGCCTCTACCGACAGAGGCACACCACTCACCACACCCTTCTTCCTTACCTCAGATCCAAGTACAAAACATGTTACAATAGCTGCACTAGCACGTTCACCTCCAGTAGCCCTATTTCTACACCACTTTATTTCCTTTACAGCTTTGTCTCTCTGCTCTTTTGAAACACACTCAATTATAACTAATCCACTTCTTGCTACTCTAACTGACCTTACCTGCCCAAGTACCCTCTCCACATACTCCCCTACTTTATGTTGATCACTAAATATACCATCCTCTTTCGATGAAACCACCCTCATCCCCACTACAAACTCCTGCTTCTTCCTCACTGCTCGACTACACTCACTATCCGAACCTAACCCTTTCCTCACTTTCTTCACTGACTGACTTGTGCCACTTGAAACACTCGACAAACTTTTACGTTTATTCTCAATTCCCCTTTTATCCTGATCATTTTCAATTTCGCTCTCGCTCTCACTCTCACTTTCCGACGCCATTTTTCAATCTTTTTCCTGTCCAGAGTCGAGTGACTTGACTTCCTGCCTGGAAGAGACCCCCCCCCCAGAGCGACCTTCGAATCCGCCCACTCCACTTCTTCTTCTTCTTCTTCTGTTTAGTTCGCCCACTCCACTGAGTTGGGTCATGGATGATGGATCTATAACAAAGAACTTTTATGGAAAGAAATGACAGCTCCATATTGCCCCATAGCAACATCAGCGCCCAGCAGCCTCCGCCATTTTTTATTTTTGGAAGCGTGACAGCGCCAAAAGAACCTCGCACAGGCTCGCAGTGGTCAGCTGCGGTAGCGCGGGCCCCTATAATCAGCCTCTCTAAACAGTAACTCAACGGGAGAACACTCTAAACTTTGGGGATTCACATCTTTTCCGGGCGTACTGCAAATCTTGATTGAAGTGGTGTAGTGCAGGGATGTAAAACAACAACCATATTGTGGAAACTAAGCAACATTTTTCGTTTTCTTTGTTTAGTTTTTTCAAGATAAATACCTAATGAAAAGGACCCGAGGTTCAACTCCCGTTGAGTTACTGTTTAGAGAGGCTGATTATAGGGGCCAGCGCTACCGCAGCTGACCACTGCGAGGCGCATTCTGTTTCCAAAAATGGCCGGAGTGTCGTCTCTTTCCTTCCACGCTCTTTGTCTATAATAAGTTCTTCTTCTTCTTCTTTTTGATTTCCGGCATTGTAGACGCTACTAGGCGTATTACTGCCCTCCACAGGTCAAATGGAATTTGATGTCTTCTTTATAGTGGAATCTATTTACAGTGTTCATCATGTATCCACCTGGGGTCCAGGGACCCTATACAGGGACACACCAGGGGGCCTTGAGGTTCCAGGAGGTTCACGGCAAATTGATGAACTTCACCATTATTTCATTAATAATAGTTAGAGAATGTTAGCCTGATATTCAGACTAATTGTCAACTCGTAAACTTATTTCCATCTTCAAGAACAGCCAACTCCACAACTGTGGAGTGGGTGGGACTTCGGAGGTCTGGAGCCAGGCTAAGAGAATGTAAAATAATTACTATTTTGGTCATTCACTGTTAGGCAGGCTCATCATAGAATTCTTGACAAAACCATATCTATAAGAAATATTCCCAGATTTGGGTCCAAGAGATAGTCTCATCAAATGTGGGTCCATGGAGTAGTAGGGGGTCCAGACTCTTTGATATGAAAAAGGTTGAGAACCACTTGTACCTGCAGGTATACTGAAATACACACTAGTGCTGTGGAGGTAGATCAAGACCATCCTCTGTTATTCCCCAGTCAATATTTTTTCAATGTGTAGCCTACACTGTTTCTCCAACCGTGGTCAGGTAGAGGCATGTTTCATCGTTCTCTGCCTTACACATTCCATCTGGATGTTTCCCACCCAAAACAGCACACTTTCCCAAGCTTGCATTATCTCATGCTTATTTAGGCTACTGTATGGGTAAACCCAGCATCCACGTGACCTCCATAGGCTACTATCAGATATGGTCTGTGACGTCACGTTGAAGGGTGGGTTCACCCAGGCTAAATGTCACTAGCACGTATCACTCTTTAATCTGGATATGAGCTGAAGAAACCCTACCAGCACTGCTAGTATTTTACTATCAGGCCTGAGTTTAGATTTCTCTTTCTTTAGAGCAACAGAGGCTGCAGCTGAATCTGACCACACCACCACCTCCTCTGGTTTTACTTCCCCCACCCACCTGCCACAAGATCAGCAGATATAGACTGGGGTTTCATTAGGTAGCTGCTGAGGAATATCACTTCCCTAATGTTCACAAAAACACAAAACAAAATGTTAAGAACTTGAACTCATTCCAGTCATTCATAGTGAACCGATAAGCATACCATACAGTATGAGTAGACCTACTACCGGTAACTAGTATAGTTACTGTTTTTGTTGTTTCTGCTGTAGAGCTGTTAAGACTTTTAAGTAAAATATGAGTACAATATTTCAGTGCTTGTCTTCTTATCATACTTGCTACAACCTATGCTTGTTATTTCTTCAATTTCCTCTGTATTTTAACCCCTGTCCCCCTGTGTCCCTTGTTATTTCTATGGCTGAGAGCAGTTTTTACTAATATCTTTATTAGGGCCTTTGCATCATAACCTAGCCTGGGTAAACCCAGCCTCCACATGACCTCTATCTATGTGCTATCAGTCTGGGGACAATAATTAAAAGGCAGAACAGTGAGCATGTCAGGTCACAAGTATACAGATGACCAATGATAGCACCTACTTCTGTCAAAGAGTTGGTGGTTATGCACATGATAGGATATCCTTAAAAAGGCAACTTGTGTAGGCTATTGTTCAACTGTGATTACAGGGGCCATGTTGGATTCAAAATCAACGTTAACTGCACAAAATATTCTCGTAGTATTATGTATTATGCCCATGCTCATGCTGTCTATACATTTGGACTCAACAGGTGATTAACCATAGCCACAAGGTGATTTAACATAGCTACGAGTGATATTTTTCCAAACTTGTAGTGCAAGCAGAAATATTTTTTCTGTCTTATGTAGAGGAAGGCACGGGTGACATAATTCCTGAGGCAACACTTTCCTCATAACCCCTTAACCATTTCTTAAAACCTATTCACCTTATGTTCAGACCTTACAGTGGGCCAAATTCTTCCGGGTCCTGTTAACACGGTCACGACACAAAATAAGAGAGTTGTTGACTTGAGCAACACACTGGGCATTCATTTATTTAAAGAGTGACTTCCTATCAGATACGACCCCCACCCCCCCACCTCAACTAATTCTTCTGATCTGTGTCTAATCTCCTGTTTATACAAACGTTTGTAGACATGTATCCTCTTATCGCCTGTTTGCCTGCAAGTTTATAGATAATAACACTGATCTGTTCACACTCACTCACTCATTGTACTGTATGCACGCTGTTTTCTATGTATCAGATTTATCATAGGACTTATTATGAGGCGATCACTATTTTTGATGCATGCAGCATGGCATAAGGGTGGATCTGCATCAAAAAGACAGTTTGTGTCTATGCATAGTGGAAACAAAAACTAAAATATTTACAATAGTATTGCATTACATTCTTGACAGATATTTCCAATACACAGTAGGTTATCTCTGGTGTAAAATCTAGCTCAGGGGAAAAGATAAATGTCCTCATGTTGGTATGTATCTAGGCTATGTCAATATATAGTCTGTGAGTGAGTGTGAGAGTCTGTGTGTGTGTGTGTGTGTGTGTGTGAGAGAGAGAGAGAGGGGGGGGGGGGGGGGTAACTAATATATTTTGATAATTGCCTCAACTTGTGTCCTCTGCAACATTTGATTTCTTACTTGGTTTACATGGAATTTATTTTTTGTTATGTAAATACAACATGGGATTTGGAATATTTTACACCAATTTATTATTTTGACACACCATGTTGGCATCTAAAAATCAAGAGGACAGATACAGTCAGTTTTACAGACAATGTTGAGAGAGAGTTTTTAATGAGGAAACTGAAGAAGTGTTCTGGAAAGAGCCTGTCAGCCTCATAAGAGTCCTGCTCCACATTTTCTCTGTATACTATTGACATTTAACACCATCTCATGTTAACTGGTGTATTCAGAGCAAATAGGGAGATATAGAGCATTATCATCATGCTATATATCTCCCTCTTTGCTCTGAATGAGTGAGAAAAGGAGAAAATACTGAATAATTACATCACAAGTCACAACAGTATAATCCTAATGTTAATTTAAAATGAGATATTCCTCTAAATATGGCAAAAAAAAACATCCAATTCTTTTTCGGCGTGGGCCCCACCGAGAGTCCCTTCCTCCCAGCACCCCCTGCTTAAAGTGACTTCCAGCGGCCCTGTTCACTCCTAGCTTGAAATAGTCTATTGGAAAAGGATCTGGTTCAAGTGGTGGATCAGATAAGACGATATTCAACTTCAACACAGTTTGAACCGGCTGAGGTCAAGGGTCAACCAGTAACCACTGGTTTCATGTCAATGTGATGACACATTGCAACAATTGACTGTGTGTGTGTGTGTGTGTGTGTGTGTGTGTGTGTGTGTGTGTGTGTGTGTGCGTGCGTGTGTGTGTGTTTGTGTGTGTGTGTGTGTGTGTGTGTGTGTGTGTGTGTGGGTGTGTGTGCGTGCGTGTTTGTGTGTGTGTGCGTGCTTGTGCATGCGTGCGTGCGTGCGTGTTTGTGTGTGTGCCGTGCACGTGTGAGATTGTTTTGACCATTCTATTCCATGGAAATGAAGAAAGTGTAAATATTGCCGTCTCCCCCAGGTCACGGACGTCTGTTTGGCTGCTTTAACGCTGCCAAGCTTCGGGGTCGCCCTCCCACTTTCTTCGCCCTCCATCTCCTGGGCGGAGCCATCCTCTTCATAACGGATGGAATTATTGTGAGATGCGCTATTCCCACCCAGCCGTGCTTAGAGCTCACACTCCTGTATGTGACAGGCAGGCATCCAGACACTATTCTCGCTAAAGCCGTGCTCTGTGTGTGTTTGCCTGCAGGGCGCCTATGCAGGCTTTGTCTACACGTATGCAGTGAGCCCTCCTCTGTCTATGGGCCATAAGACAGCAGGCTGTCTGGTCAGTGTGTTCTGGGCCTCCATCACAGCAGGCAGGCTGGCCTCCATCTACCTGTCCTACAGATTCCCAGCAGCCAGGCTGCTCACGTTCAGTCTGGTATGAATACACACTCACCTTTTTTTTAAGCTTTTTTGTTCCAATTCCCCCATGCTGTCCCGGGCGTCGCTCTACCCCCTCTGCCAATCTGGAGAGAGCTGTAGAATAATAGCACATGCGTCCTCCGACTAGCTTCACCAGGAGGACGTTAGCGTGTGGGAGGATCACGCTATTCCCCCCCCAGTTCCCCTCCCCCCCCCGAAAAGGCGCCCAGACCGACAAGAGGAGGCACTATTGCAGCAACCAGGACACATGGGCTACCCTTAATCTGTCTCCCCACCCGCAGACACGGCTCTTCACATGTATTGAGGAAGCATGTTGTGGCGGCTGGCTTGACTGTCGTTTCGCAAACGACGGCTCAGTTGACCCCAGTATCAGCAGCACAAAGCACGCGTGGCAGTCAAAGCTCCTTGGTGGCAGTCAAAGCTCCTTGGTGGCAGTCAAAGCTCCTTGGTGGCAGTCAAAGCTCCTTGGTGGCAGTCAAAGCTGCTTGGTGGCAGTCAAAGCTCCTTGGTGGCAGTCAAAGCTCCTTGGTGGCAGTGTAGCACTTGGCGGACTGATGTGGTTTTGTTTTCCTTCTATGGGAACGGGAACACAACACCCAAGCTCGGCTGGGCTCGTGTAGGGTTGACGTGTATGTGGATCTGCTGTAAAAATAACAATAATAATAATGTAAACTGTGTCCGTTTGTATGCCGGTTGTCTGGTGGTGATGCTTATGTTATATCAAAATGTTCAATATCAACTGAGATCAACACTAATCAATATTGCAAGATGGCGACTCAAATATCGCGAGGTCGATTTTTTTGTAGTGTATGATCTAGCCGCCTAGCCTACATCCATGGCGGAGTTCGTGGACACATCGTTCTTTTATTTTGAAAAACGCACACCGGAAGTGCTTAAAACAGTTCAAAATAAGGAAAGTACTCCAAATACCACAAACTAATTATTCTGTTGTCTAAGTTCCTGTTTTATAAATTCATGTCCATCAATTTAAAAAAAAAAGCTACTTCTATGTTTCAGAAAATGTTATTTACATGCACAATGTTGTTCACAAATGTCCTCAATGGAGAATGACAATTAAAAGTAACCTACAAATGGCAAATAAAAAATAAATGAATAGAAATAGTGGAATGCAGTAGGTTTGTCTTTCTGTCAGATTACCGGACAGTTTCTCCTTCATTACCATAGTAATGAGCTGACTGGATATTCACAACACCACTGCATGCAGACCCTATACAGTCTATGATGCAGATTGACATAATGTCAATGTCTCACACCACTCATTGAAAAAAAGAAAGCAAACCACAAGATACAAACTCATACTTTATTGTAACACTGATAAGAATCGTAACACACTGAGGTAAGTTAAATAATCCACGTCTGTGAAGTTCTTGAACCAGCGGCACCACAAAATATCCACCACCCTATCAGTAACAATTCCACAAAGTCTGCAAAAGATGGCGAGTAGCGCCCAGTCAGCCTGTCAATCCAGTTCACAGTTTAATAGACATTGTTCTTTCTGTTTATCATGAGGACAATGCTGACAACACAGTCTCCTTTGTCTTCCAGTCACCAGGTCCTAAGTTCATCAGGCTTCCAGTCACCAGGTCCTAACTTCATCAGGGTTCCAGTCACCAGGTCCTAACTTCATCAGGCTTCCAGTCACCAGGTCCTAACTTCATCAGGCTTCCAGTCACCAGGTCCTAACTTCATCAGGGTTCCAGTCACCAGGTCCTAACTTCATCAGGGTTCCAGTCACCAGGTCCTAACTTCATCAGGGTTCCAGTCACCAGGTCCTAACTTCATCAGACTTCCAGTCACCAGGTCTTAACTTCATCAGGGTTCCAGTCACCAGGTCCTAACTTCATCAGGGTTCCAGTCACCAGGTCCTAACTTCATCAGGGTTCCAGTCACCAGGTCCTAACTTCATCAGGGTTCCAGTCACCAGGTCCTAACTTCATCAGGGTTCCAGTCACCATGTCCTAACTTCATCAGGCTTCCAGTCACCAGGTCCTAACTTCATCAGGGTTCCAGTCACCAGGTCCTAACTTCATCAGGGTTCCAGTCACCAGGTCCTAACTTCATCAGACTTCCAGTCACCAGGTCCTAACTTCATCAGGGTTCCAGTCACCAGGTCCTAACTTCATCAGACTTCCAGTCACCAGGTCCTAACTTCATCAGGGTTCCAGTCACCAGGTCCTAACTTCATCAGACTTCCAGTCACCAGGTCCTAACTTCATCAGACTTCCAGTCACCAGGTCCTAACTTCATCAGACTACCAGTCACCAGGTCCTAACTTCATCAGGCTACCAGCTGTGTTTCTTTTGTTGTTTTAAAGAGATGAAAGTGAGTAGAAAAGATCCCCTGAGGGAGAACATTCTGCAGTTTTTCTGATGAGAAAGGAGCCACTACAGACACTGGCAGGCTCTGAGTTTGCTACCATCTCACAGGGCACTATGAGACATGAGGCCATTTCAGATTGCCTTCACTGCAGTCACGTTGTGCAGAGAAACGATTTCACGATGCCTGAATATCTATTCATCGCTGTACAGAAAGATTTCACGATGCCTGAATATCTATTCATCGCTGTACAGAAATGTGCGGCCCCTCGCGGCGCAGCTCAACAGTTCAAGCGCAGTTCAAGCGCAGTTCAAGCGCAGCTCCAGTCAGGCCTCGGGAGGCCTGACTGGAGTCCTTTTGGGAGAGAGAGGTCAGAGAATGGTCTCTCGACACACACGGCTGTGTTCAGAGGAGGGGGAGTCCAGTGGGTTGGGAGAGGCGCTCGTCATTTGTAGGGGGTGTTTGGGTCGGCGCAGGGACGCAGGGGAAGAGCTCAGAGCACCGCAGCTCTGCAGGTGGAGATCGTCGTGCGCGCGCTTCCTGGGACTGCAGATGATACGCTGTGACTGGGTCATTACCTGTGCAGGTGAAGAGAGAGACAGAGGAGGAGGGAGGGAGGGGGGGGGGGGGGGACAGAGGGGGAAACGGAGTATTTAGATGCTATGGCAGGATTGTTTACCATTGGGAAGTGAATGTGAGTGAACTGAACTGAATTACTGTGTGTGTGTGTGCAGAAGCGTCATGCCCATTGGATTTTTGAGAGGCAATTTGTTTTTGTTTTTTTAATAAACATAGGCTATAATATTATAGGCTGTGTGTGGTAGTTGAAACATAGTTTCAAGTTGACGTTTATTTATGTTTGTAGTTAAAACAAAAACATAAATACTGTATAGGCTACATACAGTACAATACAAAAGGCTGTTATTTACCCTTTGTCGCCACCTGGTGAGTAAATATATATGTAACTAAAACCATTAAAATTGACAACCGGTCCGTGACTTTTTTTTCCCATGTATCTACCGGTCCTTGGCACAAAAAAGGTTGTGAACCCCTGCTCTCTAGAGGACACTAGATGAGACTAATGGAAGAGAAAAGATTTCTACCTTCTGAAAAGGCAATACCAGCCAAAATAAACATTGTGTTACATTGCTTTGAAACATGTGGTCTCCCTTTTTTGTCAAGTCCATTGAGCCTGGGCAGTGGCAATGTACTTAGTCTGGTGATTATGGATCGTTCCAGGAGGCTGAGCAGTTTGGAAAATAGCCTTATGGTTACACCTGCTTAAAGCAAATTTATACTGACTGCGGAGTGTCCGGCGTCCACGGTGTTCACGGCAAGACCGTTCTCTCCGCAGAGGCACATCTTTTTATGGTAAATACGGTAGGAGTGCAGCGTCTGCAGAGAGCGGAGAATCCCCCTCCAGGCTCCTGTTGTGTTTTTAGCGAGAATGCAAATGTCACATCAGTTCTTCCGTGTGTGATCCTGATTTATATCGGCGAATAATCAATCCTAGTGCAATTGTAGGCTATTTTCAGTTTGTTTTTAGCAAGTAAGTTTGTTGTCTTCTTGTTTTTGTGCTTTGCATTAAATAAATCTCAAATCGTTTTTATTGACGTAGTAAATTGTAGGCTATTCACTCTAAAATGGGCTCCCTCATAACTGAGAAAAGGATCATGTTGCTCCCTCACTCATGTGGCGATGGCGATGCTCAAACCCGTTCATTTTGCACTGATTTCGCCGGTCACTTGGTCAGTTTGTGGAGGCTTCTTCCCTATACAAACCATAGCAAACATTAGCCAATCATAGCCTTGGAATTGACTGCACGAGCTCGCGGCGTGCTCTGCGGAGTGAGTGCGGAGTTACATTTTTTGAGAGGAGCGTGGAGCTCCGTGCAGTCCCTCCGCAGAGCTTGTGCGGAGCGCCGTGCTCGCCGCACAGAGCCTCCGCTCCGCGAAAACCGGACAGTCCGCAAATTAAGCTTAAGTCTGTTAATTTAAAATGAGATATTCCTCTAAATCTGGCTCCCAACCCCCCACATTTTTTTGCATGATGCCCCTATGTGTGTGTGTGTGTGTGTGTGTGTGTGTGTGTGTGTGTGTGTGTGTGTGTGTGTGTGTGTGTGTGTGTGTGTGTGTGAGAGAGAGATATATAGAGAGAAAACAATTCATCAACAAGCACCACTAACATGGAAAACCAATATGTAAATAAGTTGTATTTGATCATACTGTATAAAAGTCAAGCGAAAATGCTTTCAAAATAATTAAATTAAAACGTTTCTAATAATAATAATAATAATAATAATAATAATAATAATAACAATACTAATAATAATAATACTATAATGGGCGGTCTACTGACACATTAATCCAGAAAACAAAAAAACATCTAAGACAAAATTTAAATATTAAAAATTCAAATCTAAGGTGCCTAAGACTTTTGCACAGTGCTATATGCACTGTAAGTATTGGCCTTTGTAAAAATGTAATTTGAAATTTGACTGGCAGTTACACATGCAGGATTATAGTATTATTATACCTCATCCACAGCGACTGTAGTTTTGATGCTGCTCTCTCACATGAAAAATCAGTATCAGGTGTCCGCATCATTTATTTTTCATAACTGGAACTCACTATGATTATGAACGTTATGCCAATTATTATGGAAAATCCAAAGATCTAGGCACATTTCACTTATAGCCTAACTGCTTCACAAGTGCCCAATAGCAGAATAGGTTGACTTGGACTTTAGGAAAGATCTCACAGGAGAGGTTAAGCCAGCCGTGTGAGATTTTCGTTTGTTTTGCTTTGACAAAACGTGTTCCAGAGAATTACTTGGTAGATCTATAACCATATTCCTATCATCATCATTAGTCCCAATTTATAGATATATTTCTGTAAAAACCAGAATACATATTGATGGTCTGCAATAAGCTATAATTCCACTTTCTCCAAAATTGGCTAGTAAACACGTCTCTATTGATTGATTGATTGATTGATTTTATTACCCGTTATCTATTACCAACAGCATTACCTGATCTATAACATTGGCACTGAAAATGGCCTCCTCCATGTGTTTCTCATCGGACTTGATGACACACTTAATGCTGTTGACGACCTGCTGGACCTCAGGAGGTAGACTGCAGCTTGAATGCTCCAGGAACTTCGCCACCAAGATCTTGGTGTCTTTGTACGTCTTCAGGTCAGCGAGGGAGTGTGGGCGCTCGTGGGACGAGTGTGTGTGCAGCGCACGCCACTTCCTGCCCTCCTTCTGCTGCTTCCTGACACCTGCGTGACTGGCTTTAGCTCCGCCTCCTGCTTCTGCTGAGATGTCTGCTGGCTCTGGACACACCAGGAACAAACGAAGATCAAAAACACAATACCACACGACAGTCACAGAGTTGACATGTGTTTTTGTGAAAAGTCAAATAACCATTAAATTTAAGCATGGTCTCATTGACACATTCTCAAGATCAGCTACGTCCGAACTCCACTTAAAACTACACAATAACCTATGGCTGTGGAATCTTTCCCTGCATTCATGTGCTATTAGATACGTCAATGTGAACGCCAGTCCAAGTCCCATGATGAAGTCTGAGAGTTTCTGAGTTATGATATTAACTTTTAATCTTCTCAGCATGGTGGAAAAATCCAGTTGTCATCTGACAGTGAGAAAACGCGTAGGTATGCTCCTTCATGACATGTTTGCCAGACTAACCATCATCATCATAACCTATTCGTTTCAATTAAGTTTATTAAATTGGCTTGTTAAGCTGCAGAGTGTCCACGTTTGCTTATAGTTTGTGTTTTGTGTTTGATTTTCAGACAAAATAATAATACAACACTGTTCAGCAGCAACACTGTTTGATCAGCAGCAACACTGTTCAGCAGCCACACTGTTCAGCAGCCACACTGTTCAGCAGCAACACTGTTTGTTCAGCAGCAACACTGTTTGTTCAGCAGCCACACTGTTCAGCAGCCACACTGTTCAGCAGCAACACTGTTTGTTCAGCAGCAACACTGTTCAGCAGCAACACTGTTCAGCAGCAACACTGTTCAGCAGCCACACTGTTCAGCAGCAACACTGTTTGTTCAGCAGCAACACTGTTCAGCAGCTGACTTCAGACCTTCCCACCATTACATGAACGCACACTTGGTCAACACTACCTTGCTCTGGTGACGTGTGAGCTGAGGCTTCAGCAGGAGGGTTACTTGCAGAGGCGCAGCCACAACTTTCGCCTGCAGAGGGAGACAAGAACCTTCATGAGCGCCGAGAGAGACCAACTGACAGACGGCAGAAGATGCCAATGCCTCTTACGAGCTTGAAACCTTCAACCTACTATTTTATGACACGGACAATGAAAAGTAGATCACACTGGTTAACATTTCGATGGGGTATGTACGCTGTAGTACAAACATCTTTCAGAATAATATTCTTGCCGAGACTTACTTCCTGACGTGGAGGAACAGGAGATGGGGTCACTGGTGGAGCGGACGATGCGCGCCAGCTTGCGGTATCTCCTGGCCGCACGGAGCCCCCGCGGTCTCTCTGAGGGCGAGCAGCCACTTTTGGCTGAGGTAGAGGGGGGTTGTGAGGCGGAGGAGGAGGGCGACCAAACACTGAAGCACAGCCTGGGGCCGCGGGTCTTGGCAGGAGGGGACGGGGAAGGCGAGGGGGCCAAAGGGCTGAGGGCTGACGTTCCCCCAGAGGAGGCGAGCGAGGTGGGGGAGCAGGGTTGAGGCGGTGGGGGCGTAGCGACGGGGAGCGTGAGCTTGCGGCTCAGCGCTCTCGCCTTCATCAGGGAGTGTGGCGCCGACGGTTTCGGCATCGGCTCCTCCGGCACGTACTTGGCCGACGCCAGCTCGTCGCACATGTGCATGGCGGCCCGGAGCTCCTCGCACGCGCGCGTGATGTCCGTGGAATCCTCGTGGTCCAGATTGCTGACGTTGCCCGAGGACCAGTCCGGGGAGCGCGCGGCGAGAGACGACTCGTGGGTGTGGTGGGAGGACTCGCTGTAGCCCGTGTCGCTGGGCCGGGCGGCGGAGCCACGCGGGCCACGGTGGTGGCAACGCGAGGAGCCCCGCGTGCAAAGCTCCAGGCTGGTGCAGCTGCCGTCGGCGGTGGGGGCGGCGTGCGGCGTGCCGTAGGTGGAGGAGTCCGAGCCCTGGACCTCCAGGGAGCACAAGTCCTCCGACGAGCAGCTGTGGTCCTGCAGGTCGGCCACCTCGGACACGATCAGCGACGCGCTGTCCACCGAGGCTGCAACGCACGTCGAAGGGTCAAAGGTCGAACGTCAACAACAGCAGGTGACAATGGGAACAAAGTGTAATGTTGGTTGGGCACAAAGGAAGCAGACTTTACCCTGAGTGCTGAGTCCTGCTGTGGTGTTCCTCTCACACAGACTGGACTCAGTGGCCTGCTGCTCCATGCTGGTGGTCACCTGTGAAGAACACCACACACCAATGAGAGGAACAGAGGAACAGGATGGAGAGGAGCTGGTTTAGGTCTCACAACACTTGTTTGCTGATCATGTTACTACGGCAGCAGGGTGGGGAGGATTCCCTCATTTTAGGGCCATCTGGCTTTCGACGTCGCATTTCTAGGGCACAAGGCCACATGCCACTGGCACAAAGGCCATAGAGACACTGCATTCAGAAACCACGCCCAAAACGGGGGAAAACAGAAACCCCCCCTCCAATCCTGGCATTCTCCTATGTCACGTGCATGGTCGGGTCTTGCACAAAAAGATTGTATATACGGAAGATGAACACTCCAACTTACTTCATTGACAGCAACATCCACATTTTTTGTAGTTGAGAGCAAATGCAGGTATACAGAGAGTACAAACCCCTCTCTCTCTCTCTCTCGCTCTCTCTCTCTCTCTCTCTCTCTCTCTCTCTCAGGCATGACAGTAAACCAATCTAACATCTGAATTATAGATGCTGGAGTTCCACTATATCCTCTGTCACTACTCTTTGCGCTAACAACTCATGTCTGACACCTCACCCTCAATACAGTACCACCGTTTGGCCTGTAGAGGGCTCTGTAAGACCACAGCATCCAAGCAAATCACAATTCCTTAGTTGAAGGGGTAGGTACACTGCTGGATCATCTCCATGGTGAATGAGCAGCTTTAATTACATTGAACACCATGCCGTTCACAGTGTATGACTGAATACATCTTTTTAAAAATGTCATGTCATGGCCTGAAATTATAATCATCTGAATTTCAAAAATGCATCTCTACCCTCTGGCTGTTCCTTCAGTCAACCAATCAATCAGCCAGTCAACCAATCAATCTCTCCCTCCGCACTGCCCCGCCTCCGTCAGCCATCCAGCTAGCATACCCACCATCCAGCTAGCATACCCACCGACACTTCAAATCCAGTGCAGGCGAGAAAACATTCTTTTGTGATCTGAAGACGCTGTTTAAAGTGTCATGATTACAAGGTGTTACATGATTAAAAATGCACTTGAAGATCAAGACTGTCCCTCAGCCGGTCAACCAGTCATTTGTAATTGCCAACAATGAGATGAGAGTCGGAGCCTCTTTTCAGCCGGAGAACAGCTGTGATCAGTTCAACATGACAGTCAAAGGAGTCGTCCGTTACAGATGAGACTATGAAAGCTGTTGGAATGGTCTGAATGATTGACTGATTAACTTCTCAAAACATAAAAACTCGCTGAAAACCAACAGGACATTTTTCAAATTTACAACAGGAGACTAATGATTTAAGAGGGGATTTGAGCAGCAAGCACTGTGATGGCATTCTGTTAGGAAGCTATGATGAAGTCACATTAAATGTATGTAAAATGCATGTTTCAAAGTGGATGAAGGTGTCTGACCTCCATATTGAATGAAGGTTGTGTCCTGTGCTCAGTTACCTGCTTTAGAGACGGGGGCACGCTGGTGTTACTCACCTGGCTGGCAGGGGTCTGCCCCACCACGGACTCGTATGGAGGGGGCAGGTCAGTCGGGTACAGAGTCCCTGGGCTGTTAATTGGCACCCCGTAGATGGCACTGAATGGAGAATGGGGGAAGTCCAGGTGCAGACCTCTGTCAGAGACACACAAAAAAACACAGGTTCACCCAAATGAGAAAAAACAATTCAAGTCATATCTAGAACAACTGGGACACCGAGAGCACAGAGAGCACTTAGTCCTAGTTTCACAGCATATTCAATTCTATATCATTCTATTTTCAGAGACACTAATGGCCAAAATATCATTTGTATCCCATAATATCCCCAATGCTCCAATCCAGCCTCAGACACACACGCTGTATCATTCTATGTGCTGTTTCATACGCTGGCAATTAAGAGGAGGCAGTCATGCGAGCGGTCGTATCTTTTAATTACAAGCCCGTTCTCCTCTAAAGTGGCAGAGCATGACACAGAACCTGCCAGATCCCACCAATCATCCGCGGGCCCGGGCACGATGATGTCATGACACCTCCCCGGCCCGGGGCAGAGGGACACTCTATAAAGGCTTCTTCAGGCTTGTTTATATTTATGGCATAATTGACAAACAGATGTGGCCGCCTGCCAAACGGCTTCATCAGCAGCAGCACTCTCTCTGTCGCAAAGGCTGAGAAGATGGAGGAGACTCTCTTCAGGGAGGGAGGGAGGGAGGGAGGGGAGGGAGGGAGGGAGGAAGGGAGGGAGGGAGGGAGGGAGGGAGGGAGGGGAGGGAGGAAGGGAGGGAGGGAGGGAGGGAGGAAGGGAGGGAGGGGAGGGAGGGAGGGAGGGAGGGAGGGGAGGGCTCAATGGATCTTTAACCACAACGGAGAAGCATGGATGTCACAGCTGCTTAGCAGAGCAAAATGCTCAGAGCTGACCATGGATGAGAGACAGTACTGCATGATGAGAGTACTGCATGATGAGAGTACTGCATGTGTTTATGAGAGTACTGCATGTGTTGATGAGAGTACTGCATGTGTTGATGAGAGTACTGCATGTGTTGATGAGAGTACTGCATGTGTTGATGAGAGTACTGCATGTGTTGATGAGAGTACTGCATGTGTTGATGAGAGTACTGCATGTGTTGATGAGAGTACTGCATGTGTTGATGAGAGTACTGCATGTGTTGATGAGAGTACTGCATGTGTTGATGAGAGTACTGCATGTGTTGATGGATGAGAGTACTGCATGTGTTGATGAGAGTACTGCATGTGTTGATGAGAGTACTGCATGTGTTGATGGATGAGAGTACTGCATGTGTTGATGAGAGTACTGCATGTGTTGATGAGAGTACTGCATGTGTTGATGAGAGTACTGCATGTGTTGATGAGAGTACTGCATGTGTTGATGAGAGTACTGCATGTGTTGATGAGAGTACTGCATGTGTTGATGAGAGTACTGCATGTGTTGATGGATGAGAGTACTGCATGTGTTGATGAGAGTACTGCATGTGTTGATGAGAGTACTGCATGTGTTGATGAGAGTACTGCATGTGTTGATGAGAGTACTGCATGTGTTGATGAGAGTACTGCATGTGTTGATGAGAGTACTGCATGTGTTGATGAGAGTACTGCATGTGTTGATGAGAGTACTGCATGCGTTGATCACAGTCAGATGATTCTGTCTAATCAGACACTGCTTAATGTGATGGATTTTGATTTTTCTCTGTTTTCGGCGGCGGTCCATTTGCTATTTCATAGGAAATGTCTTGTGGTGGTTGCACTGAAAATGGACAAGTAGCCATAGCAATGAGAAGAAGTCATAGATGTAAGTGATGTGTATATATATATATATATATATATATACATATATATTCAGATATATATGGCTACAAAGTCTCCGTAGGATTGATTTTGAATACAAACACTGGGTAAGCGAATGCAGGAAACGCCCATGGTGGGTGGATGAAACACAGAGTGACAGGTGACAAAAGAGATTGTGCAGTTTGTCATTCAAGCTCTGGAGTCCTCACCAACAGCTTCTGATGTGTTTGCTTCTTCAGTCAGCAGGTCCCTTCTCAATGTGTCTTAGCCCATGACTAAAGAGCTTTGTGGATGGCCAAGGTTAGGCCAGGAATGAAGAGCTGGGAAGCTCTGAGAAAGCCAGAGGATTAGAGGAGAAAGGACCTTTCCTCGGTGCATCATGGTCAACTCCTTCCGTGTGCCAAATGTGCTGGTTGATGGTTAAATTTTTATAATTTTGTCATGGAAATAGATTTCCCTTCTTTTTCTTTCTTTTTTCTTTCACCTTTATTTTACCAGGAAAATTACTTGAGATCCAAGATCTCTTTTTCGAGTAAGACCTGGCCAAAATGGCAACATCCATAAAAACAAAAAACAACAAGACGCAAGCACAACAAGAACATAAAAAGGCAATACAGTCATGAGGGGAATTGAATGTGGGTTGGAGCAGTTAAGAAAAAGGGGAGATGAGATGGGGGGGGGGGGGGGGGGGGGGTAGAGGGGGTTAGGGTAAAAGGTAGGAATGAGGAAAAGGGGGTTGGGTGGGGAGGGGTTGTATACAAGATATTAAAAACACTTTATACAGAAAAGCAGTGACATTGACCCATCACATTCTTTAAAAAGTCCGCGACTTGAGTTTTAAAATCAGGATCTTCTACTGCATGTAGTAGCTACACTGACTGATGGCAAGTACCTCATAACAACCCCACATCAAAAAAATCAGAATTATTAATCCCTTTTAAGTATACCACCCAAATAACAATTTAAGATGATTCAATTTTATTTTATCTGTTAAACTCGGGCATGGGGTATGGCCGTTAAATACTCAGTTGAGGTCACTCAATTCACTGAGTTGGAAACCCATAGTCAAAATATTGTCAATGGTTCATAAACTTTTCAAGGATAATGCCCCTTTTGATTTGCTTGGTTTATGCATTTTAAAAGTTTTACCAGAAGAACTAAAATGTTTTATAGTCACATGATTTATGTGCAGGGGCCATGGAGGAAGGATAAAAGGACGAAAAAAGAAGAAAAAATAGTCTGGGAAATACGATTCCAGAAAACAGGTTGATTACAGTTTGTTCATAAGATTTGCTGAAATGAAGTCCAGTTTTATGACACCGATCTTATAGGTCTATCTGACTTACTGTATGTGTTTAACTAAAAGAACATGGGAGGGGCTGGCAGAAAGTACTGTAGGCAGTACTGTACGCTAGACCAGTGATTCCCAACCAGGGGTACGTGTACCCCTAGGGGTACCTGAGCAGCTTGCAGGGGGTACTTGGAAAGATTGGGATTACAATGTATTTCCAAAATGATAAAAACTGATTGAAAACTGAACCAATTGAAAACTGTCAAAATTGTATTAAAGAGGAGTCATTCAAATTATTTTCATTTAATGAGATGTGTTAGAGAGGCCTACTAAAAGTTTAATATAAGTTTAATATAACAACTTTAGGAGAATCATGGAAACACATGAGTGAGGGGGTACTATCGGCATGGTAAACAGCTCAAGGGGTACATAACAGAAAAATGGTTGGGAACCACTGCGCTAGACTACAGAAGAAATAACCCAAATATCTCCATCATATGGAGTGTCACACATAGGAAATGTGGGTACCTCTCCCTTTCACTCACAAAGATGCATGTGGTTCATGGAGGGAACATTGAGCATCAACTCAACATTTGGAGGATTTTAAATAACCTTGCTCAATAATGCTCCTTTGGATTCCTCAAAAAATTCCTCACTTTATGGAATAAAGTGACAATATAAACTGCTCATTTCACACCGTCACTCAGAGAGTAACAAAGAATTTGCAATCTCTTCCACATGAGATGATATTTAGACATAATTTTAAGGTGGTTCTGTTTAACCAGTACACACGTTTGATGTAGCTCAAATTGTGTATTCAATGCTTTTCCACATAGTGATGTCACTGCAGACTCATTTCATGAATGAAGACTACCTCCCAGCTCAACATTGCTATGCACGCCCCCTTTCATTCATGCCTCTGCCCCGTCCATTCACAGTCACCCACACTTTTCCCGCTCTGGCAATAACCAATCAGCTCAAGCCATTCATTTACCTCGCTTTTCCGCTGAGCCAATCACCTAAGCGGTTAAGTGTATTATAAGTCCTTGTTTTACTTTGTTGTTACGCCTCACTTGTGTCGTCGCCGTTGAAGCAGTTGTTTCGCCCCACCTCCTCCCCTGCCACCACCAACAACGTCATGACTCCTGAAGAATACCCTATGGGTGGATTCTCTATCCCAGGGGTTCCCAACCTTTTTTGTGCCAAGGACTGGTAGATACATGGAAAAAAAGTTGCGGACCGGTTGTCAATTTGAATGGTTTTAGTTACATATATATTTACTCACCAGGTGGCGACAAAGGGTAAATAACAGCCTTTTGTGTTGTACTGTATGTAGCCTATACAGTATTTATGTTTTTGTTTGAACTACAAACATAAATAAACGTCAACTTGAAACTATGTTTCAACTACCACACACAGCCTATAATATTATAGCCTATGTTTATTTAAAAACAAAAAAACAAAAAAAAACATTTGACCGGCTCGCGGCCCGGTACCAAATGCGTTGCGGCCTGGTACCGGTCCGCGGCCCGGTGGTTGGGGACCACTGCTCTATCCTATACATCGCTGACGCCCTCCTCTCGCATCTCAGGAGGAGCGTCATCATATCATGAAGTCATACGCCAAACCTAATTTGTTTATTATATCATTAAAGTTTATTTGAACCTTTCTTACTAGTCTCTCATGATTGAAATGAGGCCATGAGGTGTTATGTACCCAGGTTTGGGAACAAGTCTTCAATATCAACTGCTTTTTCTCAGCGACGACAAAAGATGCTTGGCATGTGTTCTTTCCACTCACCTCTGTCCATCCATTGATAATACCTATTATATATATTATATATATTATTATATATATATATATATATTGATAATACCTCTGTCCATCCATGGAGGGGGTGCAGGTGTACTCTGGAGGGTAGTAGGGTGGTGGGGGAATGGGAGGGATGAACTCATCAAAGTCCAGCGTCTGGTGCAGGATGGTACCACGCGGCGTCATGCAGTCAGTGTTCAGCGCTCGCGCCCTGTGAGGCATGAACTGAAAGCAACAAATAAAACATTATTATATACATAACTTAGCTCTGTTATTTAGTCATTCTTTTAACCCTTGTTGATCCAGGAACAGTTGACTAAGCTCTTAAGCTGTTTCTTTTGAGCTTTGTCCTGCTTTACCCTTCCTGCTTTTACTGGTTATTGTATTAGATAAGTGGCACGATCACACTTTCTTTTCTCTCACAAAGAAGAGTTGAAAAAGTGCAGAAGGACACCATCTCCATTGATTTCTCTTCCTTTGATTACATAAAGTGCCAACAGCACAGAAACAATCTTTTTCCATTAGGTTTTCATTTGCTCATAATATAGAATACATATATATATTTTAGAGAATATAACTGCTGTACTGACTGTACTGATATACAATATTCACAAGTAAACTCTACTCAAATAACAACAGAAACCCAAGAACTATTTTACTTGTATATTAGCCTACTCAGTAATTACCCGTCACTCTAAATGGTATAGTTATTATGTCTAATTTACTTGCTAATTACGCAATTATGTCCAGTCATTACTTGTAATTTATGGCCTGTAATTTAAAGGGGTACCCAGTCTTGTTCTGGGGTTAATGCCTTGCTAATGGGCACCTCAACGAGTCAACATTAGTTGTTGAGTAAGGCAGGCTAGACTTTCCTCACAGAGATTTTCCCAAGCAGTGCAGCCTTCCTATAGAGACAGTCTGGGAACGCCCACAAAATGTTAAACGGCTGGCGTGCGAGTGGGGTAAAACCGCCGATATATCTCATGGGCTGACTCACCAAAAGACGGTGCTGCGACTCTAAACTACATGTTTGGGGGTTCTAGAGCAGAATACAAGACGTCTGCTCAGATGTGCGTTTACTGCGGTGGTTAAATCCCCGATCGTGTCTGACGGGGCTGGGCTATCAGCTAAATTCTAACTTTGCTGAATGGATAGAATGGTTTTTTTTACCCCACCCTGACCCCGCCCCCAGCAAGGCTGAGCCAGCTAACCCAGCGTCTATTGTGGGCGTTCCTAGAGCCTGTATGGGCGTTCCCAGACATGCCGACTGTCGCTATTGCAGCTTTATATCAAGCTGTGCATACTTTTTTCACTTACTGCTTCTAGATTCTCATTTATTTTCTTCTTTCAATTTTCTGTGTGGCTCCTTTATATTTTTTTTAACAAGATATTTCTTGTAATAATATTGATTAAATGTTCAAATATGAATCTGAAAACAATAAACGCTAACCCAGCTGGTAATAACCTTAGTCCTGAAACCACTGTTGTATTGCCAAGTCCTGCCTGTACCTGCCCAAGTCCTGCTCTGTCTAAACCCAGCTCTCTCTTTTCACCTGATGATATCTACGTCTGACTGCTGTTCCGGCTCCAACTCCAATCAGTTCCTATCAAATTTCCACAAGCTGCCCTGGAGACAAGGGCCAAGCCCAGACCTCCACACAGCTCTATAAGCTGCCCTGGGACCAGGGCCAAGCCCAGACCTCCACACAGCTCTAGTATACCTGGGACAAGGGCCAAGCCCAGACCTCCACACAGCTCTAGTATACAGGCTATTGCAAGCCCCTAAGCCTTCCCTTTCCTCGCTTCGGGGTCCACAAAATGTAGCGCACAGCTCATAAAACATGTCATCGCTCCTTGTAACCAATATTACACATTTGATCTACTGCAACTTGATTTCATGTTTGGTAACAAGTTGGCAGCGTTACTGTACTGTTCCAGTTGTTCTCTATTCAGAAGCATCAATGGGAGACCATCATGTTGATGTGAAGAACAAAGGAGGCTTTTGCTCATTGTGTCAAACGAAATAAACAGATGGTCATTTCGAGGACAGGAACAATCCAGTGAGTCGTTGTGCCGTTGGCCACAAATCCAACATCGTTTTTGAAATGCAGGAGGGCACGGAGAGAGGTTCTGCGGCGACTATCCTTCACTATTTGTGTTGTTGATGTGAACTTATATTTGCAATTGGATGCAATAAAGAAGTCAAACATGACTCTGCATGATCCTGGAGCAGAGAAGAAGTGGGGCATCATCATGACAGAGCCAGGTGTGTTTACACGTCCCGATGGTCCTGATCTTCTCTCTGTGTAAATAAAGACTAGAAACGGCTTCTTATCGCCGTTTCTACCGCAGGGTGGGTCACTGCAAGACAAACAGAGTCGGCCATTGTTCTCGGTCCTGTTCCGTCACACACTCACCATCTGCAGCACATCGGTGGAGACCATCTGCATGCAGCACATGGCGGTGGCCAGAGCACACACGATGGTGGAGATGACGTTGAGGGCGCACACGCTGAAGAGCAGCTCCTATATGAGACGGAGGGGAGAGGAGGAGGCTGTTAGAGGAACAGGGTGAGGAACGAAAGAAGGGTGAGAAGATGAAAGAGAACAATCACCTTTTAGACCACGGCACCACTTTCCCCCCCCCCAACACCACCCATATGCCCCTAGCCACTAATCCTACGCATCCTTCGAATCTCGACTCTCTACCACCTTCCTATCCCTATGCCCCCACCCCCCGCAACAACACCACCCATATTCCCCTAGCCACTAATGCTATGCACCCCTCAAATCCCAAGTCTCTACCACCTTTCTATCCCTAGCTACGGCCCTTTAAGCGCTAAACGTCGATGACCGGCTGTCCTGACTTTTCCATCTTATGACCCCGGTGGGGCTTCTGGCCCGGCGCCATGGTAAAAAAAAAGAGTAATTGTGAAAAAGAAGGGGAACGGAGAGAAACAATAGTGTAGGATAGAGAAAGTGACAAGGAGAGAGGAGGGGAAGAGGGTTTCATATGAACAGCAAAGATGAGGCTTATAATAAGCAATGACTTCAGCCACACGACAACAAAGAGAGGGAACAGGAGAGAAGAAAGAAAGGGACCGAAAGTGACACAAACAGCAATGACATCATCAGTAAGGTGGTGACACAAACAGCAATGACATCATCAGTAAGGACACAAACAGCAATGACATCATCAGTAAGGTGGTGACACAAACAGCAATGACATCATCAGTAAGGACACAAACAGCAATGACATCATCAGTAAGGACACAAACAGCAATGACATCATCAGTAAGGACACAAACAGCAATGACATCATCAGTAAGGTCACCAAGTTTAAAAAAAAGCCCAGCAGACTCAGAGTGGTACTGCAGGGGAAGGAACACTCCTTTAGGAGGAAGATCATACAACACTCATTCTGGGCTCAGTGAGAATCAAATCTGCACTGTTTGGCATTTCATTAACACTCTGAAAATAAAACAAATGTACACAAATGTGATCATGTAACGTCTTTTCACCCGAGAGCAAAACATATTCACCCCTCATGAATATGAATATAGGTATAATGCCATCACTCAAGAGGGATAACAGCCTCATAAACATTCAAGGTTAAGCACAGGCATCGTTATACAGCATCACACGGTGGCAGAGCAGTTAACAGACACACAAAGCACAGGCATCGTTATACAGCATCACACTGTGGCAGAGCAGTTAACAGACATACAAACCAGGATTGAATTTGTCAGCAAAAAATAAATGCACATGCCAGTGAAATACTAGCTCAGTGCTCCGAATCAGGAAAATACACGTATTATGACTTCAATTCAATTATGCTGCTGCTGTTGTTATTCCACCATGAAGGTGGGAAATAAAGGCTCCACTTTTAAAGCACATTAAGTTGATATCTGTTACCAAATGAAGCTAATCTATAATAACATCTAATTTTAAAGCGCATTAAGTTGATATCTGTTACCAAATGAAGCTATAATAACATCTACTTTTAAAGCACATTAAGTTGATATCTGTTACCAAATGAAGCTATAATAATAACAGTACCGCATGACTTCATCTTCTGGGCCAGTGAAGAACATCACTGCCTGACTTTCAGAATAGAAAGAATTTGGCAAGCAGGACGTGTGGGTGTGAGAGAGAACAACTTGTATGGCCGTCTCAGGGTGAGTCATATAATATATATTAATATAATAATAATAATGTTACTGATATACATTATAGGGTTAGGTAAACTAGTTCAGCATTCATAATATAGCTCTCTAACATATTCAAAATAACAAGCATTGCTGTTGTCTTCCATGGGGTTCGCCATCTGTTCTCATTCTCATTATAAGTACACAAGTAGTGCAGCCTGCCACTGTCACTCCACATTTACTTATACAATCACTCAGATAACAGTCTGACAACGTGAAAAGATGAGAGAGAGGCGCAGAGAGAGAGAGAGAGAGACAGAGAGAGAGAGAGAGAGAGAGACACAGAGAGAGAGAGAGAGAGAGGCACAGAGAGAGAGAGAGAGAGAGAGAGAGAGACACACAGAGAGAGAGAGAGACACAGAGAGAGAGAGAGAGAGAGGGAGAGAGAGAGAGAGAGAGCGCTCCCCGTGTCATATTATATCTACCGGAATGTTTTTGCTATTCAATGTTTTTATTATACTGTATTATGATTGCTATTTGCATATTGTTGTATAATCATCTGTGTTAATTGGCTGTACTGCTGTGGCAATATGAGTTTCTAACTTACCATGCCAATAAAGCTAGTTTGAATTTGAATTTGAGGGGGAGGGCGAGGGGGGGGTGAAAGAGAGTACAGCCAGGTAACACCACAGGGATGAAGCCACTACCAGGGTCTTTGCTCTCAGCAGCCTGTTGCTGTGTTGAACTGAGAGAGGAGCCACACAGCACACAGATACACAGAGACACTGCATGAAATAGGCCATGCCCATCACGGGGGAAAAGCTCCGTTCGCTCCCATAGACCATCATAATTTCCTTGAATTAAACATTAAACATGTTGTGTGGTGGGGCTGCGCAGACAACAAATGTAAAAAATCTCCAGTTAAAGTTTTTTTGTACTCCCGAGCAAAAAAAGGAAGCCATTGAGAATTGGCCAGAAGATAATGTAAGTTGGAGTGTTCATCTTCCGTATATAAGATCTTTTTGTGCAACACCGACCATGCACGCGACATAGGAGAACGCCAGGATTGGACGGGAGTTTGTGTTTTCCCCCGTTTTGGGCGTAGTTTCTGAATGACGACGCGCTCCACAGTGTCTCTATTGGTGAAATGTTGCCGAGCTGGTTGAGGGGCTGGCCACAGTTCTCCGGCTGGTGTCTGTCACAGTCTGTTTGTTAAGACCAAGCAGAGGGTTTGCCAGGGACACGGGGAGGAGGAGGGCTCTCAATCAAAACAAAACATTTTCTGTGTGCTGTTGGCGCTGTTAGCAAGAAAAGGGCAGTATGGACTCACACAGTGGGATGTGAGGAAAAGGAGGCTATACGGGCGGTCTATCCTCCAAAGAGCTGCTTATACAGGATAACAACTTCACGCTGTACAGATCTGTTGGCATAGTGCGATATTTAGGAGTCCTTAACTCAAATGAATAACTCATTAACTCAAATCATCTCTCAATAACTGTCAAACTAGATGAATGACAGAATGTTTGACAGTTATTGAGAGTTGATTTGAGTTAATGAGTTATTAATTTGAGTTAGTGTGGACCAGTGATGTCACTGGTCCACACTTTAACACTCAATAACTGTCAAATTAAATGACAGACTTCAAAACAGTTTACAGTTTTCTGATATACTACTGATGTTCTAATGATACAAAGCTGGTTGAAAATGGGCGGAGTGTTCCTTTAAGTATTTTTATTATTAGCATCTACTAGCATTTAGCATTTCCCGGTACTAGCATCTACTGATATGATCATGCAGCGTTTCTATTGGACCTCTCTCACAGTGCGACGCAGGACCACCGCTTCGTAGCCACGACCAAAGATATCGCCACGTTTCTTTCACGTTGGTCATCTTTCGTCTGGGACAGAGTGGACCCGGCTTTAGCCCCCTTACTGACAAGCTAGCATGACATGGTTGGTACCAATGGATTCCCTAGGTCTTCTAGTTTCAGATGATACCAGTATCATCACTCGACCTTTAAGAATGAGCCCCCTGCGGCCTCTGAAAGACAGCAATGCGGGACGTGACGTCCATGAGGAGTTTAAGAGGTTAAAAAAGTGCACGGGTCCGTCAAATCCTTCTGTGTAAATTACATCCTTGAATGTAGTGAACTAAAACCGAATAGACTGCACATATTGAAACAAACTTGTGTTTCTCAAACGACTGTGTCATTCCTTGTGGCTGTAAACAAGTAAAAGGAGGATTTTTCCAAACAGTTATTCACCAGTGAAGTTGTTTGTGATCACTTATTGTTAAGTGGCAAGAATAGAAATGTTAATGAAGGCTACATCCAAGCTCAGTTTTGTGGTGGTAAATGCATCTGCCTGGCAGATGTGAGAGGGTTACATTGATGTGATTTCCCTGGTGACTCTAACTACCAGGCACCATCAATCCTGCCAGGCTAACAGATGTAATGAGACCTCTGAGGAAAGTGTTTCACATGCTTTTCACTGGATATTTAACCTCCAAACAATGCGTGGCCCCGGGGTGCTCAGGTTAGCGTGTCGCGCCGCCAAGGTTCTACATCCGCCCGCCTCCTCACAGGAAATCACAAACGATCTGAAGACTCCTCGACACCGACGTGCCCCACGGCAACAAGAGGAAAAGAACAAGGGACAGTAGCTAGGCTATGGCAATAAAAGTGTCTGAATAGAATGAAGTGCAAATGATCAAG
Organism: Poromitra crassiceps; assembly: GCF_964638095.1. NCBI lineage: Eukaryota > Metazoa > Chordata > Actinopteri > Beryciformes > Melamphaidae > Poromitra > Poromitra crassiceps. Next base: position 19,129,258 of record NC_139651.1, on the reverse strand, counting down.
CAGGAAATAGTGTTGAAAGTTTAGCCTGGTTCAAAACCATCCTGATCACGTGATCCTGATCACGTGATCTCACGTTCTGTTTTGCTCAGCTTGGACTTCCATCGATTTCAGTGGGCCTCGACAGACACTGACAACTCCTTCAGCCAATCAGTGTTGTCAAAACCAACTCCTTCAGCCAATCAGTGTTGTCAAAACCCAACTCCTTCAGCCAATCAGTGTTGTCAAATCCAATCCAAATCCACTCGGAAGCTGGGCAAAAACATCTTTTCCGCCGAGCTTCCGAGTGGAGTGCTGGTGCAGACGCTTGTTTTTGTTTAATTGCTGTAACTGAGTCTATTTCGGCAATAATCGCGCTCACGGCTGTGTTTACTCTACTAACGTTAACGTTACCGCTTATTACTTCGGGGGACGCCATTACTGTTTTGCCAGCGACAACCCTGACTGCGCCGGTAATTACGTTGTCAACTACGTACGTCGCAGGTCCCTGATTGGTCTGATTACATCCTTATTTCTGTGGGTGGGTGTTACGTCCAGACTTTTTATTTTGATTTATTTAACCTTTATTTAACCAGGTAAGTCATTAAGAACAAATTCTTATTTACAATGGCGACCTGAAAGGTCGCCACGGTTCACGGGTCGACTGATCCGGTGAAGTGAAACAGTTCCAAATGGAAAAGAGTGGCTACTGTGAAGTGAGTGAAGTAGAAACTAAGAGCACTATCATCTAGTTAGATGCCTCTGACTGATTATGATTATTAATATTCCCCATAACGCTGCCAGAGGAAGTACTGGATATGACAGCCGCATCATGACTTCATTAGGATCCAGTGACACGCTAACAGCCGTCTGAAACGGCCGTGGACTCTGAGGACTGAGATATGACACCTTTTTCTCTTTAACATCAGACATCACTCAACACATGTGACTACCTTAGCACTTCATAACGATTGATGGCACCAATTCCCATATCTCCTTAATGAGCTATGATCACAATGACAAATGTTCTTGATCTTTCCTCTTTTCATAACCGTGCTTCACCCAAGGAAGTCATTTCTTTGGTTATCAATGTTTTAGAATCAATCAGGGACATGAAATGAAGGCATTTGATCGCCGTTATCCAGTAAAGACACAGTACTGTAGCATAGACTGTATATCATTAAAGACACAGCACTGTAGCATAGACTGTATATCATTAAAGACACAGTACTGTAGCATAGACTGTAAAGACACAGTACTGTAGCATAGACTGTATATCATTCTATAAAGACACAGTACTGTAGCATAGACTGTATATCATTTTGGCAGACACGGCCGTTTCCCTTATATACCTTCTTTATGGCCACCGCTAATCACAATTTTATGAAATGTCATGAAGTCCCAATAGACCCTTCTCACGGGGGCCATTTTGTGTCGAGAAGCCAGGGTAAACACAGGTGCAAGCAAAACACTAATGAGGGTTTCCAACTTCCATGATTGGAATTTGGAAACCCTCATTAGTGTTTTGCTTGCACCTGTGTTTACCCTGGCTTCTCGACACAAAATGGCCCCCGTGAGAAGGGTCTATTACACGACTCGACAGAGAGCTTTTAATTTGAAAGGACGGATACAGGAAGTGGCGACACGCGGCGACATAAGGCCGAGGCGAGAGGGAGAGAGAAAAAGAAAGAGAAGAGAGACAAAGGTACAGTAGATTTAACGAGCAAATGTTAAGTTAGATCAATTTTATATTTGCAGTGTATTCTCTATTGATGTTCATGGCCAACTAATTATTATTAATATTAATATATGTTGTGAAATCATTTTCCAGTTCAAGTTTGCTTTGCAGTCAAGTGTCACTTTATTTTTTATTTTTGTATTATTCTTTTTTTATCTAATTTCTAATTTTCTATTTTCTATTAGTGCTAATTTTAATTTATTTATCCTGGTTGCTGCTCCACCCTCTGCCGATCTGGGGAGAGCCGAAACTGGCTCCATGCTTCCTCCGAGACATGGGCAGTTAGCCAGCCGCTTCTTTTCACCTGACGGGAAGCTTCACCGGTAGGACATAGCACGTGGGAGGATCACGCTATTCGAACGAGTTCCCCTCCCTCTGAACAGGCGCCCTTAACGACCAGAGGAGGCACCACTTCAGCAACCAGGATATTGCATGTTTTGGTGAAGGGTTCCTATAAGGGAAACCCCCAGGGGGCACGGGGAGAACATACAAACTCCACCCAGAAAGGCCCTTTTGATGACCCCACCCAGGCGGTGCCCACCTCGGGGCGGTGGGCACCGCTCACAGCGTCCCAGGTGAGAATCGAACCCAGGACCTTCTGGCTGTGAGGCGACAGCGCTACCACTGCGCCACCGCCCCGTCACTTCATTTTTTTATTACCTATTGATATTGACTCTGATTGCCAGCACACACCACCCACGTAACCTGACTCTGCCACATGGTTTGTTTCACATAACCACCTGGTATCACGGGCTCGCTTCTCGCTGTCGTCACATCTAAACCCCGCCCCTAGCGCCTCATAGGACCACTGGTGGTTCAGATTCAAACCAATAGATTAATCTAATAGATTAGAGCGTGGCAAGATGGATTTGTCATGTGATCATGATCTCATGATCTCGCGTGAATCCAGCTGCCTCGCAAGGTTACCGCCCACAACAACAAGGTTACCGCCCACAACAACAAGGTTACCACCCACAACAACAAGGTTACCACCCACAACAACAAGGTTACCACCCACAACAACAAAACCCTGTCCCCCCACCTCCACAAGAAAAGAAAAAAATCCTAGAGGAAGCTAGCCATTTTTAAATTGTTACATCATAAATGTGGGCCTTCTGGGGGTTTCTAGAACATTTACATTGATTTTAAATGCTGGCTAATGTCTCACTCAATCACAGCAAGACATGAATAGCCATTGCTCAGTTGATCAAATAACCCTTTTCCCCTCGTTACTACTATAAGGCTATATATTACTTTGGTCACAAAATTATTTTTATGGACAAATCTGGGGAGGAATAAGTTTTGCATTTAGTAAGTGGAAACATGAATCTTGTCACACAAACAGGCTCTGACCTTGAGGCGCAGGCGTATGGTGTCGCAGTCCCTCAGCGGGTTGAGCTTCAGCGTGTCTCCCAGGTTGTTGCAGCTGGAGCTCTGATGCTGCAGCTCGCAGCACACACACACGCCGTCGCTGTCAAACTTGAGCTGGGGGAGAGCAGGGGAGAACACACACACACACTCATGCATGCACGCCACATACACACACACACACACACACTCATGCATGCACGCCACATACACACACACACACACACACTCATGCATGCACGCCACATACACACACACACACACACACACACACACACACACACAAATCAGACCTAGGCCTCTAGCTTGGTGTTCTGATGTTTGTGGATATATACAGTATATATATATAGATAGATTAGATAGATAGATAGATAGATAGATAGATATATAGATATATATATACATATGAAAGATATGAATGCAAGAAGAGACAAAGCTTCATCATGAGATGAAAGACACATTTGATGCTGTGATACCTGAGATACATGTGATGAAGAGGAGCACATGGCTGATCCAAAGCGTACAACAGGAGCGAGGCTGTGAGATGTGAGGAGCTACCAAGGGAGAGATGAGGTACAAGATACCTCTACTGTGCGACCCAGATTAAGAGAAAGCAGGACGTGAACCCAACAAGTATGGGTTAATTACATTGGGGAGAGGAGATGATGAGCACGTTCGTATTTCAGTCACGACTAGGCGAGGCTCTCCGGGGGGAGCTGCTGGTCACATGACCTTTAGAGCTGCTGGTCACATGACCTATAGAGCTGCTGGTCACATGACCTATAGAGCTGCTGGTCACATGACCTATAGAGCTGCTGGTCACATGACCTATTCACCTTATTCACCACGCCCCCTTTTTCTCTCTTCCGCGTTCAACGCAAACGTATTTGTTCTTCCGGTTCAGCGCTAGTTGCCTTCTGTGGCCACTAGTTAGTTATGTTATATGGCAGTAAAATGCCACTGAATGACCAAATTGATAATAACTTTTAACCATTTCGAGTAACACTGTTTCCATACGGATCACCAGCGTTAGTTTGTTGTTTATAACGTGGCTATATTCATAACGTTTCTATCTCGGATGCGCTATTTCGAATCGCACATAGGTTACGCTAGTGGGTTTCAGGACGCAACAGCCTCGACTCCACTAACGTCATCTTAAGAGCACAATATTCCTGGAATGCAAGTTTAACTAAACAGTTACATATCCTCTGCATTCTACATAAAATTAAGATATTACGGGTTGTTTTATTTTGCATGTTACATACGTATTGGCCAAGATATGTTAGTTTATGGCGGAGTAATTCTGTCAGTTTAGATGCGGAGTGTGCGCGGCCATTTTGCCTGCGGGGTTTTTGGCAAGTCAAAACGGAAATACTATTACGGAATGACGTAATGCGGAAGCGTCCATGTGTGGGCAAAGAATAAGGTGAATAGAGCTGCTGGTCACATCATGACCTATAGAGCTGCTGGTCACATGACCTATAGAGCTGCTGGTCACATGACCTATAGAGCTGCTGGTCACATGACCTCTAGAGCTGCTGGTCACATGACCTATAGAGCTGCTGGTCACATGACCTATAGAGCTGCTGGTCACATGACCTATAGAGCTGCTGGTCACATGACCTATAGAGCTGCTGGTCACATGACCTCTAGAGCTGCTGGTCACATGACCTCTAGAGCTGCTGGTCACATGACCTATAGAGCTGCTGGTCACAGCTAAAAAGAATGCTACTACAGCAGACAAATGGAAGCAGTAAGCTCTCCTCCAGATGGAGGATGAAGATGTTTTTCTTCATAATTAAAGCTGGAGCTCCAGCGGGTGATCAGTCACACAGACATATTAATAGCAGTGTGGCAGAGTGGCTGGATCTGTATTTGATCTGTGAGGCAATCTACTAGATGAAGAGATTTTACACACGATACCATTAGCAAATGCCCCAGGATGAACAATTTGCAGATGACTTGATCAGGAAATCCATCCCCATTAAGCACAAGAAGATGATCCATGGAATTAGTCTAAAGTAGCAGATAATTATTGAAAAGGAATCATTCACTTGTGTTTTTTGTCTGTGTAAAGTGGGAACTCTATTCCAAACTCTAATATGTCATATCAATATCAATGCTGAGCAAGAGATGATCTTTACAAACTGATATGATGTGATGTTGTTGCTTTCTCTTTAAGGTGGTGTCAGTGTAACTGAGTGGTAGCCAGTAGGTTGATTCAACTCACTCCCCCAGTATAAAGGCACGTTAATCAGCTCCGCCAAGGGAGCTGGCTCTCTTGGTGAAGTGGTTAGCGTGTCCGTCCAGCAAGCCGGAGGTCGGCAGTTCGAATCCACCCCTGGGCTAAGCCCTTAACATGGGTCGCTGCAATTACCACCAAACACAACGCCGTTACATCAGCGATTAAAATGTTTCATGATGACCTCATGCTGCACAGGTAGGCACAGAGCCAATGGACCAGTTTTTACCTCACAAAAGTGACCGGACGTAAGGTTCTGGATTAAGGTTCTGGATTAAGGTTCTGGATTAAGCAGCGCTGTCGAGTTGCAGCAAAATGGACCGTTTGTGATGTACTTTGAAAGGGTCTAAAGAATCAAATGCTTTATTTTATCATTCAAACGTAGCACGAGCCTCCTTCCTGCCTATTGCCTCATTGGCTACATGTCACGCATTTTGGACCTCCGCTGGTGCCACTCTCCTACTAGATTGCTCTGGGCAGGCTTAAATATACATTTATAAAAAATAAAAAATAAATCCGATTTCTAAACAACCCCGTTCCTCCGCACCCACCCCATCAAATAAAAAGAGCCTTTCTGTCCCTGACTCCTGTTCCACTGGTTGAGACTTTTGAATGATCCCTCATTGCCTGATCTCACAACATGATGTCACAACATGATGTCACAACATCCTGGACATGCATCAAATCAAGGTACTCAATCAAGAAAAGCAAGATTTCATGAGCTCTGTAATGTATGGGAAGCCAAGGTGAAGTTTCTTTTTGTAGCGTAGAGGCTGTGGTAGGAGAGGAGATGAGGGTTAAGAGCAGGGGTGCCCAAATTCTTTCCCAAGAAGGGCCAAAACTCAATCTGGGTGGAGGGCCGAGGGACAAAAATAAACGTTGTGGAATTACATTAAAATGTATTGTGTATAGAAAATTAACATTCTTAATCTAAAATAACATTTCAATATAATAATCTACTTTTTATCTGTTTGGTAATTGTAATAATTTGCAATTGGTTATATATATTTAAAAAAGCTTAAACATTTAATCAGTAAACACCCAGTTAACTCATTGAGTGCCAGCCACTTTTGGAGAACGGACGCTCCCAGCGCCAGAGTTTCAGAGCGTTTTCAGTGATTTCTCGAGGCCCACAGAATATTGTGTGATATTACTATGTAAACACCGAACACGCACAAAGAACGAGCTGACTCTATTGTATCATCAGCAAAAAAAAGTTTATTGATACCATTTTCCGTTCTTTAGTTATGAGCCGGAGAAGATAGGTTGTTTTGAGCAAATACAGGCGTTTCAAATTAGAAGCTGAGTTATTCCGCCTTTTGTGAAATGAAGCATTTCAAGCACATTCACTGAGTCTGAAGCTAATATTTTCTGATGTAGTGACGTGGTGTAGTTGTGTGGTGCCCTGCGTGCCCCACCCCCCTCTCCCCCCCCCTCAGCTGCAAACTCCTCCCCACACTAACACACAGCCTCACGCACCCAGTCTATTTTCGGAGCGCTCCGTTTTTGTGCGCCGGCTCCCAGCGCGACACGGAAAAGCCAAACCGGACTGCTGAGAATGGTTTGGCCCTTTGGCGTCGGGTGCTGCTTTTCTGGCGGCTAATCGTGTGGAGAAACTATGCAGACAGACAGACAGAGGCAGAGGGGCTCAGTTGTGGGCGTGAATTGACTGCTGTTCGCAGCCAACGTTAACTCCAGCCAGAGCAATCTATATGGCTCTGGCTGCAGCATGAGCGGTTTCTCTTTCATCACGGGGCTTTTTCCTGCTGTTTTCCGGACCTTTCTCTAATCTGGAGAGCACTGTCGCCACCTAATGAGTCCGTAAAATAGGTTATATACCTTCAATAGCTACAATATTTGTACAGGAGATGCCTAAGGCTTTGATCCACGTCACACCGTCAAAAAACGCAATTGACGAACATACTCGTCCTTGGCACTCTACGTTAGTATCTGAATTGACGAACATACTCGTCCTTGGCACTCATTAACTCATTGAGTGCCAGCCACTTTTGGAGAACGGACGCTCCCAGTGCCAGAGTTTCAGAGCGTTTTCAGTGATTTCTCGAGGCCCACAGAATATTGTGTGATATTACTATGTAAACACTGAACACGCACAAAGAACGATGAGACTCTATTCTATCATCTGCAAAAAAAAGTTTATTGATCCCATTTTCCGTTCTTTAGTTATGAGCCGGAGAAGATAGCTTGATTCATCCAAAAAAAGCAATTTTTTTCTAGAAGCTGAGATAATTGGCCTTTTGTGAAATTAATCATTTCAAGCACATCACTGACTCTGAAGCTAATCTTTTCTAATGTAGTCACACCTCAAAAATAATTTCCTTCAATAAAACAGTTTAGGCCAGGGAATTTTGTTTGGCAGAATAATATTTTTAGCTACAACCAGCAGCGCTGGCCCCTGCGTGCGC
>NC_139651.1:19096508-19116508 GCF_964638095.1 Poromitra crassiceps | reverse complement strand
CATCGCTGGCCCGGAACATCCCGAAAAATAATGTAAACCGTCTTGAAGTCAGTGTAACAATCCAAAATTCTAAATGTTATTCTTTTTTCCTTTGTTATTGTCATCTATAGTGGTTATTTGCATAAAAACAGACAGTTTGATTAGGAACTGATTGTATCTTTATTTAAATATGTGCTTTGATTAAAAAAAAAAAAAATACTCAATTTGTAACTTGAGTTACTTGACAAAGTAACTGGTATAATATTACTGAAATCCTAAAAGTAATACATTATATTACTGAGTTACTGCTAAAAGTAATATATTACATGTAATATGTTACTTTTGTAATGAGTTGCCCCCAACACTGACCACGACACCCCTGCTATTGGTGAGTGAATTCTCTCTCCCTGACTGAAATCTCACACATTTCTCACACAGCATCACAATTTACATTGATTTTATGGTGACAGATGTTTTGGATGCTGAACTGATGAAATCAGGCCCATCATGATTATATGATGCAAAATATAATTGAGATTCATGAAAATCAAGAGGCATGAAATATTGCAAAGGAAAGCATCATGTCTTCTTCACACATAAAAAAATATTCAAATCGGTTTCTTCTTCTGCCAGCCTGGATCTGTTTGTTTCCGTGCAGCAAAATATATTATATATATTTATTATAATATATATTCACACACCTGAATGCACTTCAATATTATTATGTAAATCAATCTGCTGGTGCAAAAGAATAGCACGGATGCCACAATGCAATATGTAGAGACAGAGAGAGAGAAAGAGTGTGTGTGTGTGGTGTGTGTGTGTGTGTGTGTGTGTGTGTGTGTGAGAGAGAGAGAGAGAGAGAGAGGGGGAAAGTGTGTGTGTGTGTGTGTGTGTGTGTGTGTGTGTGTGTGTGTGTGTGTGTGTGTGTGTGTGTGTGTGGTGTGTGTGTGTGTGAGAGAGAGAGAGAGAGAGAGAGGGGGAAAGTGTGTGTGTGTGTGTGTGTGTGTGTGTGTGTGTGTGTGTGTGTGTGTCTGTGTGTGTGTGTGTGTGTGTGTGTGTGTGTGTGTGAGAGAGAGAGAGAGAGCGAGAGAGAGACAGTGTGTATGCACAGTGCTTAATTTATAAATGATGAGGTCTCTTAGCACAAAGGGGTCAGTGTGCAAAGCGATCATTTCAAGGACATTTAGAAAATGTTTTTGTGGAAAACAAAGAGCCGTGAAAACGTCATAATGAGCTTAAAAACAGCTAAGAAGTACTTTTACTTGATGTCTGGTTTAAATAGCATGGAGCTAAATTATATTAGTAAAAGCTATAGAAATATTGATCAACAATGTGCCATGAATATCTATTCTATGAAGGGCATTTATAAACGTTTTTCTAGGTAAAAAATAATAATCTTCACAATGAGCTAAAAAACAGATGAGACTCGAGGGAGTTTAATGTTGATAGTTTGGGAAATCAGGGAGCTATAATGAAAGCTTGTAATATAATTATAATGATCTATCTATAGGCCTGCCTCTTCTAACAGGCTGATTGTAGGCTATAGTGCATCATCAAGAAAGCACAGCAGCGACTGTACTTTCTGAGGCCCCTCAAGAAATTTGGCTTGAGCACAAAAGGCCTTGTGAATTTCTATCGCTGTACCATAGAAAGTGTTCTGACAGGGTGTATCACGGCAACTTGACCGCCCAGGACTGCAGACTGCTGCAGAGGACTGTGAAGACAGCAGCTAAAATCATCGGCACAGAACTACCAAACCTCCATAACATCTTCACCACTCGCTGTAAAATGAAAGCCAAAAACATTATCAAAGACACCAGCCACCCCGCTCATACCCTGTTCTCACTCCTCCCTTCCAAAAAACGCTTCCGGAGCATCAAATCACACACCACCCGTCTCAGTAACAGCTTTTTCCCTCAGGCAATCAGGCTGCTGAACAGTTGACTCACACACACTGCAACGCACTGTCACTTTGTTGTGCACCATTATTGTATTGTACTGTATTGTGGTTTGTGTTATGTCTACACGCACTGTGTACTGACATGTCTGTATCACGTGTAGCCTACATAGTTATGTAGGTCTACACCCTTTTTCTGTCGGACTTTGTGACCATGTCCTTGTGTATGTAAGGCTGAGGGTGCTCAGAGCATAAAGAATTTCATTGTATTATACATTGTATTATACATATGACAATAAACTACTTGAACTTGAACTTGATGTGAGCAGCCTGGTTCTAACAGGCTGATTGTAGGCTGTATAGTGTGATGATGTGAGCAGCCTGGTTCTAACAGGCTGATTGTAGGCTGTATAGTGTGATGGTGTGAGCAGCCTGGTTCTAACAGGCTGATTGTAGGCTGTAGAGTGTGATGGTGTGAGCAGCCTGGTTCTAACAGGCTGATTGTAGGCTGTAGAGTGTGATGTGAGCAGCCTGGTTCTAACAGGCTGATTGTAGGCTATAGTGAGATGTGAGCAGCCTGGTTCTAACAGCCTGATTGTAGGCTGTATAGTGTGATGGTGTGAGCTGCCTGGTTCTAACAGGCTGATTGTAGGCTGTATAGTGTGATGATGTGAGCTGCCTGGTTCTAACAGGCTGATTGTAGGCTGTATAGTGTGATGATGTGAGCAGCCTGGTTCTAACAGGCTGATTGTAGGCTGTATAGTGTGATGGTGTGAGCAGCCTGGTTCTAACAGGCTGATTGTAGGCTGTAGAGTGTGATGGTGTGAGCAGCCTGGTTCTAACAGGCTGATTGTAGGCTGTAGAGTGTGATGGTGTGAGCAGCCTGGTTCTAACAGGCTGATTGTAGGCTATAGTGAGATGTGAGCAGCCTGGTTCTAACAGCCTGATTGTAGGCCGTAGAGTGTGATGTGAGCAGCCTGGTTCTAACAGGCTGATTGTAGGCTATAGTGAGATGTGAGCAGCCTGGTTCTAACAGCCTGATTGTAGGCTGTATAGTGAGATGAAGTGAGCAGCCTGGTTCTCTCCTCTCTTTGTCCTTGCTCTGTCTAATGAAGCAGGATCATCCGAGGACAAACAGACCTCCTCCTCCTTCAGTGAGGACTTGGGGAGCAGCTCAGAGAAGCAGGATCACCTGAGGACAAACAGTCCTCCTCCTCCTTCAGTGAGGACTTGGCGAGCAGCTCAGAGAAGCAGGATGCAGTTTTCGCTTTTGCATGGTATGTTCATACCGTAAAATCTCTAAGTCCAAAAGCACCAGGTGACGGATGCTGTGCCGGCACACCGGCAGGATCCAACACAAATTAAGCACTGTGTGTGTGTGTGTGTGTGTGTGTGTGTGTGTGTGTGTGTGTGTGTGTGTGTGTGTGTGTGTGTGTGTGTGTGTGTGTGTGTGTCACACCAGAAGTTTATGGTGTGTGTGTGTGTGGGGGGGGGTGGGATGCAGCCTGCCTCAGATGCTCTTAATGAGGCTAACAAAGCGTCAGTGACAGTCAACATGTTTCATTGTGTCATTACTCTCCAACACCATCCATGCCACAGAAGAAGTGAGCATCAAGCTGGAAGAAAGATCTCTCTCTGAGAGCGCAGAGCTGTTGAACTGAGCCTTGAATGATGCCAGGACCATGAGTATGATGGTGAGGAGTGTAGAACACAAAGATCACAGCAGCCATGATGAGTTCTATTTGAATGGAAGCTGTCATGGTCAGCTGAGTACAGTCGGTCAAACACAACACTCCATCTGAAACAAGAACCAGCTACAACTCCACCATCTCTCTTCAGCAACGCTCCCGTGACTGCCGGAGTCATTTGCTACAGAATGCTGTTGCTATAAAAGCACATTGTTGTGTGTATTTGCCTAACCGTTAATGAAATCTGTGTCAGATCTTATAATTCCCCCTTGATTCTAATTAAGGGATTCAATAAAGAGCATGCAACCATGAAGCCAGTACAATGTCCAATTAAAGCCAGTCCAATCAAAGCCAGCGCCGCCGCAACCTTATTGGTTCCCATTAATTACTATTCGGGCTGATTTAGACGCATGAATCAAATCTTGTTCTTATTCAACAATGGTGGAAAAAAAGCCCCCACGATAAATCCTTTTTGATATCCAGACTGCCCCCTGCAGGCCCCCGCGTGCCCCCCGTGTCAGCTCGGCGTCCCCTCGCTTCCTGTCTGTCATGGCTGGTCCCACGCCAGCGCCTTCTCATTACCATGTCGGATCACATAGAGCCATTTAACAGCTCGCCCATTAATTACTGCTGCGCTGCCCCCTGCATGCCAACGAGGGGAACACGCACTCTCACGCACGCACACACACGCACGCACGCACGCACACGCATGCACACACATACACACACAAAGCCACGCATACACACACACACACACATACACACACACAAAGCCACGCATACACACACACATACACACACACGCACGCACACACGCACACACACGCACGCACGCACACACACGCACGCACACACGCACACACACGCACGCACACACACACGCACGCACGCACACACAAAGCCATGCATACACCATTAGACCACTCAGTTGCCGTAGCCAGGCAGGGCAGGTTTACCCTGCATGTCATCATCACAGTTCAGCACTCTGCTGTGGAGGACAATACACCGTGATACCAAGAGCATCAATCTCAACGCGACACGTTCATAGATCACAGTTATAAGACCTGAGGTTCACGCGTGTCACTTTTATTCTCCATAACAGTCATCGAGGTGAAAAGCATTTGGCTTTGGCATCGCCACTCGCTGTCGTTCATCCAGCTTCCCGCAGAGAAAGTCAGTGTTTTGAATGAGGCAGATAGAACGAGGCGGGGTGACGCTCGAGCCGAGGTCCAGGAGGGACGTCTACCTAGAGATCAGCTTTATTAAAGGAACACTCCACCAATTTTCAATGTTGATTTAATTTTGCACATAATCTCACACATATCCGAAAAGTGTAAACCGTTTTGCAGACAATCATTTAGTTTGACAGTTATTGAGAATTGATTTGAGTAAAGCTGTGGACCAGTGATTGAATTTGTGCATGAATGACATCACTGGTCCACAACTTTACTCAAAGCAACTCTCAACACACAACTCTTCTCCCTTTAAGTCTCTGTGAAATCATCTCCTTCACAGTAACACAACATATCCTAATGATGTTTCAGGTTTATTAATAAAAAAGCCCTTCATCACAAGCATGTCTCGAAGGACTTTACAAAAGAACGAGCCGAGCACATCTAACTGATCACAAATCAAACACAAAGCAAAGCGTTTTATGGCTTCTTGCCTTCAACACAAACAAAAACACAACTCCAAGACAACAATAGCTGCTTAAAATGGACGACTGAACAAAGAAGGTTTCCTGTTTAGGCAGCCTGGCGGGCTAATTAATGAATCTGTCAATGCCAAAAAACCCAAAACAAACCCAAAACAAGCTCATTAGTCACCTCTAAGCATGACTGAAGGGATACGATAAGATGAAACTTTAATGATCCCAGTGACCTGATGCAGCAGCAAGTAGGAACAGGAAACAGCAAAGAAAAACAGAGCAGAAACTAGAGGGAACAAACAGACAGACAGAGAAACAGACAGGGGTGAAAACATGACCTCTCGGTCAACTCAACAGAGAGCCAAAGTCACGCCCACTTCCGCTTTAGGCATATGCACCAAGAGATTTCATGCATGCATTTCGTAAAAATGATTATAAAAATAATTTTATTTGGTCAAACCAAGAGATTCAGCTATATTTGGAATCACGGGAGACCACAGAACATTTGATGATCGGACCCAAAAAAAAAAAAAAAAAAAAAAAAATCTGCCTCTTTTTTGTGTCGTCCAAGTGAAATGTTCTACGGTCTCTCGTGATTCCAAATATAGCGGAATCACTTTTATAAGCATTTATATTGTATTATATATATATTTATATATATATAATTAATATAGCTGAATCACTTTTTCTAAGCATTTAACCAAATGGAGATGGGAAAAAGAATGGTGGATGAAATCTCTTGGTGCGTATGCCTAAACCGCAAGTGGGTGTGACTTTGGCTCTCTATAAGCACAGAGGAAATGGAGCATTATAATGTACACATTGAAGTAAATAAAGCATGAGTCAAAGTATGAAGTATGTATGGATTACAGCAGGAGGTAGAAAACAACAGCAGCAGTAAGAGTAGAACAATACATAGAAAATGAAAAATAAAATATGCAATCTATTTTCATTATAGAATATGGAACAAGCGGATATAGAGAAAAACATTACATGAAAATTGCAGTAAATCCACAGGATGTGCACAAATGTACTTGAATAGGTTTACAGCAGTCCTACATATGTACAGAGGTGTCTAGGTGTGTAGAAGTGTGTTGTAACAAGAAACTACACACATTTCAAATATATTCATGTGTACATATATACGCTACAGAACGTGCAGATTTGAATATGTGATTTATTAGCTGTTACAGTATCAAGAACCCCAGGTGGATGTAGCAGCCAAGACATCTACTGACTCAAATGCAGAGAATGCACCAGCATATGGTGTGAATATACTGTTAAATACTGACAGACAGTATCAATTATGAGCATTGCATACAAGAAGGTGAAGGTTCTCTCTCTCTCTCTCTCTCTCTCTCTCCCTCTGCCCCTCTCTCTCTCTCTCTCTCTCTCTCTCTCTCTCCCTCTCTCTCTCTCTCTCTCTCTCTCCCTCTGCCTCTCTCTCTCTCTCTCTCCCTCTCTCTCTCTCTCACTCTGCCTCTCTCTCTCCCTCTCTCTCTCTCTCTCTCTCTCTCTCTCTCTCTCTCTATGGTGGAGGCTACAAATAGCTTCCTGGTTGCCCATTATCTGACAGCAGCTCTGCTCTGTGTCACATGGTCACAGGCCATGGTAATTACACTAACGATGAGGGACATTATCATGGCACACTGTTTACATCCACGTACAGCAGCCCATCACATTCATTAGGCTACATGCAGACTGAATGGCTGCCACCCAAACATGCGTAACCCCGCGGCAGTTAACTAGTATGAGTTGTGCCAAACAAACATTAATATCTCAAAAAGTATTCATCACATCGCTTATATTTTGATATTCTGAGTGAGAGCAGAATTGGCTCAAGAGTTTGAGTATAATATATGCATGTCACGTCGTGTTAAAGGTGTGTGAACTGTCGCAGTTTTTAAAATGTAAACACGGTCAGCCGGGTAGAGTCAGACGCTCAAACTCAGGCTCCATAGGGTCCCATTGCCGTTGCCACCCAGTGACGCGATTTGTTGACCAAAATCACGATGTATAGAAAATGCAGGAAGTAACACCCATGCTGTTATTTAGTGAACAGTTTGATCTGATTCTCAGTATAATGTGGACAATATTAGCATGGAGGGGGGAAATGAACACATAGAACTGTCAATGTAACCCTGCTGTACCTGTTGAATTATAAAGGATCACAAAAGTATAAAGTGTCCATGATTTATTCAGCGCAGCATATTAATATGGCGCAATGACGAGACGGCAGACAGCCTGCTGCAATTCTCACCGTCAACTATGACCCCACAGTGAACTATGACCCCGCAGTGAACTATGACCCCACAGTGAGCGGATATGGCAAAGTTCAAGTAAGCCGAGAAAAGGCCTAATTGCCTAAAACTGGGGTTAAGTCCTATAATAACAGAGCCTTGGCATCATGTGCCTGCCTGGGGCTAGAGGGGGTAGAGGGGGCTTGGGGACAGCTTGGGACGTCTGGAGGGGGTAGAGGGGGCTTGGGGACAGCTTGGGACGTCTGGAGGGGGTAGAGGGACACCTTGGGACGTCTGGAGGGGGTAGAGGGGGCTTGGGGACAGCTTGGGGTGTCTGGAGGGGGTAGAGGGACACCTTGGGACGTCTGGAGGGGGTAGAGGGACACCTTGGGACGTCTGGAGGGGGTAGAGGGGGCTTGGGGACAGCTTGGGACGTCTGGAGGGGGTAGAGGGACACCTTGGGACGTCTGGAGGGGGTAGAGGGGGCTTGGGGACAGCTTGGGGTGTCTGGAGGGGGTAGAGGGGGCTTGGGGACAGCTTGGGACGTCTGGGGAGGGGGTAGAGGGGGCTTGGGGACAGCTTGGGACATCTGGGGAGGGGGTAGAGGGGGCTTGGGGACAGCTTGGGACGTCTGGAGGGGGTAGAGGGGGCTTGGGGACAGCTTGGGACGTCTGGGGAGGGGGTAGAGGGGGCTTGGGGACAGCTTGGGACGTCTGGGGAATTTTCAGTTTTAACAGAAGTGTAAAAGGGGACTTTTAGAAACACTGTTTGCATCCTCTGGCTGCAGTTCAAATTAGTATTTAGTCGGCAGCAGCACTGCGACAAGTCACTATTTATTTTCAATGATCCCTTAGCCGGAGAGATGGGGGCCATGTTGTTTTGTTTTTCATCACAAACCAACTGTCTGACTTGGTTTCCTTGTGATAAATCCATCCTCAGGCTTCTGCAGCGCCTCCTCGAAACACCTCGAACAACAAAACACATTAACGACTTCCAGGATGAAGAGAGCTTATATTTGATTGAATATTGGCTAAAGGAAGACTATGATCTGACTGTGGCAATATCAGTATTATTAACTTTCACTTATGGTCGGCTTTTTGACTGGTGAAAAGTAAGAGGCTTAGTTGCTACGCCTACTCATGGAGAACATCTCAAAACACACACCACCTAACCTAAAATCAGGAAAGAAAACAGAATGTTTTCCAGTCTGTTCCTCCGACTGGCTTGATATAGACTCTCAGTTCTCTTCGTTTGGTGTAGGGGGCGCTGTTGGCGTCGCTCACCAAAACGTCTGGGAGCCGAGACTCGGCTTGATAAACACAGGAGACAAAGCGTTCAGTTCAGAGTAGTGTTATAAAGGTGTGGCCAGCTGGGGGGCGCCCAGGGCTACAGCAGCTGCTTCACGTTTCACATCACCCCCCGACCCCCTCAGGGGGTCTCGGGTCAGGTGTATATTGTGCGTGTGTGTGCTCGTGTTGGTGCATCGTCACCTGATCAGCTTGGATAGGAGTGGGTGTGACCCTGAGCACAGCGCTGGTCCAAGCAAACAGAGGAGGTGATGATAGTAAATCTCAGCAGCAGCAGCAGCAGAGACCCCGCGGGGACATCACAGGAAACCAGACGTAACGACTTCCTCAGACCCTTAATCCTGCCGGGGAATAGCTTCATCACACGAGCGCGTCTCACTTTTACCCCCATTCATGCAGCGATGTGTGTTTAGCGAGACATAAATCAACAGAAAGACGCTGGAGCGCATCCAAGTGAATGCGGTTCAGTTTTGAACATGGAGGTCAACCCGACACTATAAAACACGCCTTTCCCAATAGAGACAAAATGCTAAAGGTGGCGGCCGCGGCACGCTAACAACACAGTTGAACGTACCAGAAATAGAAGCACAGTTGAGCACGACGGCGCGTGTGTTTACTCGCTGACACATCGTATTGATCGTGTGTTTACGCTCCAACCCAGGGTGGGAGAGCATGGAGATGACAGAAGGAACTGTCTGACAGAGGGAAACCAGAACCTCGCCACAAGGACAACGTTGGTGGAGGAACAAATGTGACTGAAGGAACACTGAGGATTCAGAAGACGTTTGAACATATCTTGAACCGAAAGACCGTGAAGGTGAAGAAGAACTCCTCAAAACAAGCTCGGCAAAACTAGCCTCAGACAGGACAGAACAGGAGTGGTTAGCGTAGCACACAGAGATGTAAATGTGTCCTCAGAACAATTCACTCTGAACAGGAGCTTGTTAGCGTAGCACACAGATATTCAAAACTAGCCTCAGAACATTTCACTGTGAACAGTCTGTTAGCACACAGACATCACAATGTGCTGGAATAGGAAATCGAGAGGCGTTTCCATGAGGCAACGCAGCAAATTCTGTGATTATTTATTTTTACACCAGTTGCAGATGGTCATTCAGTGGGTCTGAAGTAAAGGTCTGCTACCCGACCCGAATCCGACGGGACCCCAGACCCGGTGGTCGGGTAGGGTCACGTAGGGCCTGGTTTTATTTTAAATGATCAATTAGGGCTCAGGTCAGGTAGGGCTCGTTATGCTCGCTGAAGCAAAAATACATTGCGTTATTGTCAGGCCGGGCAGAGCCAGAGCCAGAGACACAGCCTCTCACCTCCTGAAGCTCTGCAGCTCTGTCACAGGCTGAAGGCAGACACATGACACACACTAGAACTCTGCTACCCGACCTGAACCCGACGGGACTCCAGACCCGATAGTCGGGTAGGGCCTGGGTTTTAAATAAAGAACATGGACTCGGGTCGGGTAGGGCTTGATTGCCTCGAGCACGGACCAGGCTAGGGCCTAGATTTTAGGCCCGTGCAGAGCTCTAGTCTGAAGCAAACGTTTCCTTTTGTCTGTATGAACTTCTCAAAATTTGCTTCCGCATCATCAAGTATATTGTAGCATTATACTTGCAGCAGAGGCTTGAAGGCCACACACTCTGCTCATGGTAGAGTAGATAAGACCTCCTCCACACACTCTGCTCATGGTAGAGTAGAGAGGGCCTCCTCGTCTCTTGCTTCTCCAGGTCTTGATTTGCAGTGACAGCATGTCACACTGCATCTCTGCAGGATGTGACTGGGGAGCTCCTGGAGCTCCTGGGGTTACGTGGCCGTCATGTGGAAGGTGCAATCCAACACCTTTTATTGCCACACGAGACATGAAACCCGGGCATCAACAGTGATAAATTCTATCTTACGCTTGGAGGACTTTTCACACTTGAACCTTCTGACATTTTAATACCGTGCGCTCGCGCTAGAAGTACAGCCGATAGATAGATAGGCAAACAGACAGTTGGCACTTAGGTGTGCGAGGTAGCGAGGGGGAGTATGTGTGGCTGAAGAGGTGGAGGAGTTCACCCCTGAGCTTCACTTAGCTTCACTTATTGATTAAAACAGAGCATGAGAGACAATATCAGCCCGGGGGGGGTCAGGAGCTGATTAACCTCACCTTCTCAACATCTTAATCAGCCGCTGACCTCCACCAGCTAAAACAAGGAGGCTCTGTCTTGTTCTCCGCTCCTCCTGGGCTCCTGCTGGCAGGAGGCTGCAGTAATGAGACAGGCCTATAATGAACCTGGTCCCGGGAGGTCCACACATCACCTGAGAGGAACGGCCAGAACTTACTGATATGATGTCAAACTGTCAAATCGCTTCTATTAAAGTCACACTGACGTGAAATGTGTTCTGCCTGTTAGCTCTAACTGCTTATTGCCACAGAAAGGCATGAGTGGGGTGTATGTACTGTACACACAGAGAAATAGGGCTGTCACAACACAATTTTCCTTTGTGAGCGAGCTTTAGTACTAAAATGATGTCTGTGTCAGATGGCTGCAGCCATGTGTGAAAACGATAGCATATCATGTCCAGAGGGGGGCGAGTGGGCGTGTTGATGACGTTGGGATTACTTCTGTTATATTGTTGAATGCCACGTTTGCAAACCCGTGTGATTTCATTTCATGAAGGGACAGTTAGGTGGCTGGATGATTTGGAAGAGAAATGACACATTGGTGAGTAAACAAGTAATGTTTGTATTGGTTTGTTTTCCTCTTGGTCTGCCTGTTTGACTCCTCCTCCTCCCGAGCTACCTGTCTGTCACTTGATGGCTCCTCCTCCTCCCGAGCTACCTGTCTATCACTTGATGGCTCCTCCTCCTCCCGAGCTACCTGTCTATCACTTGATGGCTCCTCCTCCTCCCGAGCTACCTGTCTGTCACTTGATGGCTCCTCCTCCTCCCGAGCTACCTGTCTGTCTTGTATTGTGAAAATGTAACAACGTGATAATATTCGAGAGATAACTTTTGTGGGGAGAAATAAATTGAAAAACGGGTCAGATAATTATGTTGTCAACCTGGCTGTAAAATCGCCTTTTCCAGTGTTTAACGTTACCGTGACCACTACTTGGCAGGGCGACAAGCAACTTTTTGATACTGTATATCGCAAACTGCTCACTTTTCGGCACATTGCCACCCCACGTTTTCTAGACCGATTTCTAAGGAGTGGGGAATTGAGTCTGATGTAGTCTACACTGATGTAGTCACTGATGTAGTCTACACTGATGTAGTCTAGATGTAGTCTACACTGATGTAGTCTACACTGATGTAGTCACTGATGTAGTCTACACTGATGTAGTCTACACTGATGTAGTCACTGATGTAGTCTACACTGATGTAGTCTACACTGATGTAGTCACTGATGTAGTCTACACTGATGTAGTCACTGATGTAGTCTACACTGATGTAGTCTACACTGATGTAGTCACTGATGTAGTCTACACTGATGTAGTCACTGATGTAGTCTACACTGATGTAGTCACTGATGTAGTCTACACTGATGTAGTCTACACTGATGTAGTCACTGATGTAGTCTACACTGATGTAGTCTACACTGATGTAGTCTACACTGATGTAGTCACTGATGTAGTCTACACTGATGTAGTCTACACTGATGTAGTCTACACTGATGTAGTCTACACTGATGTAGTCACTGATGTAGTCTACACTGATGTAGTCTACACTGATGTAGTCACTGATGTAGTCTACACTGATGTAGTCACTGATGTAGTCTACACTGATGTAGTCTACACTGATGTAGTCACTGATGTAGTCTACACTGATGTAGTCTACACTGATGTAGTCACTGATGTAGTCTACACTGATGTAGTCTACACTGATGTAGTCACTGATGTAGTCTACACTGATGTAGTCTACACTGATGTAGTCTACACTGATGTAGTCTACACTGATGTAGACTACATCAGTGTAGACTACACTGATGTAGTCTAGATGGTGTCTCATCTCCATTTCATTCTCTTTATATACAGATAGGTCTGTATATCTCTGGCTTATCCTCAGCATGACTCTGTTATGCAACATGAGCACAGAAAGCTTAGCGATACAGCCAAACTCAGGATGAGTCTCAGCCTGCAATTCAACCTGTCCCCTATGCACACACACACACACACACACACACACACACACACACACACACGCACACACGCGAGACAGCAGTCTCTCAGAGAGACTGAGCAGCACGTTGCCTGGGGCTGACACAGCTCACACTACTGTCATGCTGTCAGCTCCAAACACTCTCTCTCATCACTCTGTCTCCTCTTCTTCACACTTCCAGCAAAAATAAAACAGAAAAATCTAATTAGTTTGTGGAGGAAAGATACCCTCCACATTTATTCTGTGTATTTTAGATTTTATAATAATAATACCAATATATATGACAGACTTGGTAGATCTGCAGCACATGAGGCAGAGGAGAGGAGAGTGTGTGTGGCCCAAGGGAGACAGTAGAGAGTGGCAGTGCTAATGCAGACTGACCAGAGGTGGCAGCAAACTGTGACCACCAGAGAGAGAGAGACACACACACACACACACACACACACACACACACACACACACACACACACACACACACACACACACACACACACACACACACACATACACACAGTATTATCTCTCCCTTTGGTCTGTCTCTTTCAGTTTGACTAGTAAGGAATTCATTCTCTCTCTCTCTCTCTCTCTCTCTCTCTCTCTCTCTCTCTCTCTCTCTCTCACACTCACTCACTCACTCACTCACTCACTTTGTGGTTAGGAGTGTCCAGCTTCCAGCCTCCATGTTGGCAGGCATCCACCCTGCAGAACTGTCCCATTCCTGAGCGAGACCCTGAAGGCCTCTCAGCTGTGTGAGTGCTGCACTGCAGCTCAACCTGCTGCCTGTGCAGTGAAGCGAGCACAGAGAGAGACCCTGAAGGCCTCGCAGCTGTGTGAGTGCTGCACTGCAGCTCAACCTGCTGCCTGTGCAGTGAAGCGAGCACAGAGATACATCTCCCTGTCTGGTGGGATCGATTAATGCTGTGTTCATGTGTCATATCACATTTAAATACTGTAAGTACCACCCGCCACCTGCAGGGAACAAACATTCATATCAACCTCCTACTGGTCGATGGTAATTACAAGTAGGAGAAATGGGACGCTTTTTTTTGCTGTTTCTGGTCACAGTTTGTAAAGCACGCTGCAGCCTGGAGAACCAGAGCAGAGACCATGTGACAGCAGAGACAGGTGCTGCAGCCTGGAGAACCAGAGCAGAGCCCATGTGACAGCAGAGACAGGTGCTGCAGCCTGGAGAACCAGAGCAGAGCCCATGTGACAGCAGAGACAGGTGCTGCAGCCTGGAGAACCAGAGCAGAGACCATGTGACAGCAGAGACAGGTGCTGCAGCCTGGAGGAGAACCAGACCAGAGACCATGTGACAGCAGAGACAGGTGCTGCAGCCTGGAGGAGAACCAGACCAGAGACCATGTGACAGCAGAGACAGGTGCTGCAGCCTGGAGAACCAGAGCAGAGACCATGTGACAGCAGAGACAGGTGCTGCAGCCTGGAGAACCAGACCAGAGACCATGTGACAGCAGAGACAGGTGCTGCAGCCTGGAGAACCAGAGCAGAGCCCATGTGACAGCAGAGACAGGTGCTGCAGCCTGGAGAACCAGAGCAGAGCCCATGTGACAGCAGAGACAAGACCAGAGCCCATGTGACAGCAGAGACAAGACCAGAGACCATGTGACAGCAGAGACAAGACCAGAGCCCATGTGACAGCAGAGACAAGACCAGAGACCATGTGACAGCAGAGACAAGACCAGAGACCATGTGACAGCCATGTCCAAAGAAGCCATCCTGATTGTTTGTGTTATTGGAAGTGTGTTCCTGAGAGGCCAGAAACATGCTTGTTAACACTAAATATTAATAATAAAAAATGTTCTGGATGAACTCTCTCCTACACTGTATATCCCCATAGTACTGCTGCATTGAGATGCTGTCATAATATTTGATATCAGATTAATTCTCATCAACTTATAAATAAATAAATAAATAAATAAATAAATAAATAAAAATCTAGCCTAAAATGGTACACTGTAAAAAGCGAGTGAATGGGAGTAATCGCCTCCCAAAGGGATATTTTTGAGTGCTTTCCTTCTGTTTGAAGCAGTTCCACATTTCCTGCACATTTGTTCGTTGTCCCCTGCCTCTCCACTGCGTCACGCCTCCACCCGTCACGCCTCCACCTGCCTCTCCACTGCGTCACGCCTCCACCCGTCACGCCTCCACCTGCCTCTCCACTGCGTCACGCCTCCACCCGTCACGCCTCCACCTGCCTCTCCACTGCGTCACGCCTCCACCCGTCACGCCTCCACCCGTCACGCCTCCACCCCGACACACCAGCTCTCGCTCAGCCTGACACACATCCACACACACACACACACACACACATACATGTGTTTCTCCACCCTGTTTTTTTTTTGCATTTTTGTTTTTCCTACGATTTCTCTGCAAAAACCCGCAAAACAGATTCCTCAATTTTAAATTTTTGCCAGTTCCCGCAATTTTACCACCAAAAAATCACATAAAACATTGCAAATAGCGTTGCAATTTTTGAGAAAAGCCACTGCAGAATCAAGCATTTTGATTTCAACAATCGCAAAAATACAACTTTGACATCCTGGAGGGACTGGAGAATCATGTGTGTGTGTGTGCGTGCGTGTGTGCGCGCGCGCACCACACGCACATGCATCAAAGATTGAGTGAGTGAGGGTGAGCGCATTTTAATTTGAATTGTATTTAACTAATTAGCGGTTAATTGGTCGACCATCAATATGAAACATGGAGAGATTTGTTTCTTCTGGACACTGTATTGGTATCTGTGCATTTCCAATAATACAAAATACTTTTGAGGAAAACAAAGAGGAAAGAGTGAAGTAGAGCATCAAAACTTTTTATACTAACGAGGCAAAACGATGTATTACTGAGACCTGGAATGGAGCCGCGTGTTCTGCCATCAAAACTGATTGGATGAATGGTGAAAGTTGAATGTAGCACTGAGACAAGCTGCCAAAGCATCACATGAATATGACCATTGTACGCCTCCATGTGACCATGTGACCATGTGACCATGTGACCGCGCCCGGAGGGCTTCCCAGTTTGACTGTGGCAGATTCTGCCCGTGTCCCTACAGGAAGTTCAGCCATCTGCCAGTGCTGCTTCGGGCCTTTTCATGGCTCCGTTCTGAGAGCGGTTAGTGGACGGTTCTGAGATCTCAGATGCATGCTCAGTAATCAGACGCCTTCAAAATACACCATCAATAATTCTACAGCCACTCGGGATCCAGCAGATGGGTAGAAACAAAGGACAGAGAGAGAAACAAGAGAGGATGAGAGGGAGATTGGCGGTGACAAGAAGGTACTGCAACTTTGAAACTAACTAGCA
The DNA here is from genome assembly GCF_964638095.1 of Poromitra crassiceps. NCBI lineage: Eukaryota > Metazoa > Chordata > Actinopteri > Beryciformes > Melamphaidae > Poromitra > Poromitra crassiceps. The sequence continues at coordinate 19,100,266 of NC_139651.1, read as the reverse complement.
ATCTCGTGCACTAGTATGCACGCTCTATTTCTAGGGTGGAGACTCTCGAGACTTTGTGACACAAAACGTGACCAAATGACACAAAACGTGACACAAGACTAACACCCACACACACACTTTCAGGCACACCTTCAGTCAAAATCAGCAGACAGTGTTGTAGTAGTGTTGTAGTAGTGTTGTAGTAGTGTTGTAGTAGTCGAATCCAGGACTCAAGACTCCTAGGCATGAAGTCAATACAAGTTGTGACCGGCGCGGAGCAAAACCGAGCGCTTGTGGTGTGAATGGCCAGAGGCTCCTGCTTCAGAGATGCTTCTGGTGTGTCCCAGGCGTCGGTCACGCTGCAGTATCAACTCACTCAGCTGCGAAATATGGCTGACGTGAATGTGTGCAAAGCGCAAACTGCTCAAATCCCTGATGAGAGAGCACAGAGCACGAGCGGTTCAGTCAACTATGGAAGATGAACAGGTGAACCCTGCATGTAAAACACAATCACTGCAATGTCACACATACTGTAGTTCTTCTAAGCGTTTGCTATAGAAAGAGGCAGAGCAGCACAGCAGAGCACAGCAGCACAGCAGAGCAGTGTTGTAGAAAGAGGCAGAGCAGCACAGCAGAGGGTTGTTAACAATAGCTGGAGAACAGCTCTGGGAAAAGCAGGGAATAAGGGAAATATACAGCACCATTTCACTTGTGGTTTGAATGCCTCCATTTCTCTGCAGCAACGTTTTCATTATTATTCTACGTGTGTTATTACTGTGGCACTGAAGCTTTGTGAGTTTAGGTTTTTATAGCCATTTTTGTACTAAACAGGATAAGAAATAACAAAATGTTTTTGTGCGCGCACACGGGTGAATTCACATCATGGTTGATTGGGATGGGATTCACTGCGAGTTGCTACATGATTCCGTCACGTTGTAGCTTCAGGACACATTCACTCTGTCATTATTGCTAAATCAACGTATTTTAACGGTTAGCTTTGCACCTAGCTGTATTCAGTGCTGTACAGTAGCTACTGGCCACGGATGAACCATTTTTGCTTAGAGTGGATTTTCCACACACATATCGTGGCCTCAATCTTTAATTGGATCATGGTATACTTTCTCATTAAAACTGCTTGCACCTCTTTTTTACTTAGTTTGAAGAATTCTTTTACTCTCAATTAAGCAGTTAACAGGTATGTGACAGCTAGACTCCATATCAATTGTGTTTTACTGCATCATTTCTACACTAGTTCACACTGAAGACACACAGGAGAGATTTGGAGTAGAGAGGAAGGATGACATGCAACAAAGGTCCCTGCAGGCCGGATTCAGATCCAGAACTGAGCCTCGACTGCCCCGAGCATACAGGCAGTTACAGAAAATGAATGAGTGAATAAATCAATAAATGAATGAATGATGTAAAAGGTCTGTATTTGAGCCTAAATGCATTATGAAATCTGCACAAGCCTCAAAGAGAAAATGTATTGAACTGGTGGTTCTGAGCACAGGCAGGTTCTGAGCACAGGCAGGTTCTGAGCACAGGCAGGTTCTAAGCACAGGCAGGTTCTAAGCACAGGCAGGTTCTAAGCACAGGCAGGTTCTGAGCACAGGCAGGTTCTGAGCACAGGCAGGTTCTAAGCACAGGCAGGTTCTAAGCACAGGCAGGTTCTAAGCACAGGCAGGTTCTAAGCACAGGCAGGCAACACTTAGAACAACACAAGAGACCAGTGGGACAGATCCATCGCCCCCTCCTCCCTGCCTGCCAATTACCTTGCTCATAGACCCTTTTCACGGGGGGCATTTTGTGCCGAAAAGGCAGGGTAAACACAGGTGCAAGCAAAACACTAATGAGGCTTTCAAACTTCCATGATTGGAATTTGGAAACCCTCATTAGTGTTTTGCTTGCACCTGTGTTTACCCTGCCTTTTCGGCACAAAATGGCCCCCGTGAAAAGGGTCTATTCTGGGAACTGGCAGATTACAGGTGATCATCCTGACCTTTGACCTGATGACAGATGATGGGCATAACGGCCTTAATAAATTCCAGATGATCATACTGTATTTGTTCAAAAACAATCACTTTGTTTGCCTGTTGTTACGTGCATAGCAGAGAGCTGATAACTTGTGTGTGTGTGTGTGTGTGTGTGTGTGTGTGTGTGTGTGTGTGTGTGTGTGTGTGTGTAGGTGGTTAGCACATGTGCTGGTTGTGATATACCCTCCCTAGCAGATGGCGGTGGTTTCTGCAGTCTTATGTGTGGGTGTGTGTGGCTTATTGTCTTGGGGGAGCTGATATTTGCTATTGACGGAGGAAGGAACATTTCTTGATTTGCTTTCCGTCAAGACACACCCTGCATTAAATATTCAGAAAACAACAAAAATATATATTTGTGTGTTTATAAAATATATATTTGTGTGTTTATAAAATATATATTTGTGTTTATAAAATATATATTTGTGTGTTTATAAAATATATATTTGTGTTTATAAAATATATATTTGCGTTTATAAAATATATATTTGTGTTTATAAAATATATATTTGTGTGTTTATAAAATATATATTTGTGTTTATAAAATATATATTTGTTTATAAAATATATATTTGCGTTTATAAAATATATATTTGTGTTTATAAAATATATATTTGTGTGTTTATAAAATATATATTTGTGTTTATAAAATATATATTTGTGTGTTTATAAAATATATATTTGTGTTTATAAAATATATATTTGTGTTTATAAAATATATATTTGTGTGTTTATAAAATATATATTTGTGAAAGCTACAGGTTCTCATCATTGTGCGGTTTGTTTCCTCTGACCTGCTCATGAATGAAAGATGTCCGCCTCAGAGGGATGATGGTGCTGGGAGACGAGCGCAGAAGATATCTGCTCATGCTCACAAATATCCACACAGTCCAAACTCGTTGTGACCCCCAAGGATTCTGAAATACTCTCTAAAATGCACTCTGGACCTCACTGGCTCCTGTCTGTTCAATCTAAACACCACATGACACAATTATAATGCTGTGGCTAGGTTGGAGGTTATAGAAGGAAGTCATAAAATAGAATATATATATAGTATATAATATAGTATATAATATATACAGTATATAAAGCTTTCAAACGAGTGTGTGCTTTGATGAGCATGTGTGGGAATAACAAAGAGAATGAAGGATATAGACTTCAGAAATGATTCAAACTGAATCCAGCGTTCTCTGAGGGGGGGCCGCCTCTCTGAGGGGGGGCCGCCAGAGGCCCAAAGCAATAAGACACGCCACTTATAGCTGAGCCAGGCTCTGAACTACAGTGTGTAAACACACACACGCACATGCACACGCACATACACGCACGCACACACACGCACACACATGCATGCACGCACGCACATGTGCACGCACGCACATACGCACACACACACGCATGCACGCACGCACGCACACACACGCACGCACGCATACACGCACATGTGCACGCACGCACATACGCACGCACACACTCACACACACACACACACACACACACACACACTCTCACACACACACCAATCCCTGCTGAAACACTGACCACAGAGGAAGGATCTGAGGCTGCTAATGGGCTAATTTCACTCCTAATTAGAGGATGAATGTGTCCATTTAGGTTCTGTAGCATCAGAAGAGCTCAGCTAGAGCAGCCTGTCTGCCTCTGTCTGTGCTGCTGTCTGTCTGTCACCAGCAGCCTGTCTGCCTCTGTCTGTGCTGCTGTCTGTCTGTCACCAGCAGCCTGTCTGCCTCTGTC
>NC_139651.1:19076508-19089008 GCF_964638095.1 Poromitra crassiceps | reverse complement strand
ATGTGAACATTTGAAGTTGATGTGTTGTAAGCAGGAAAATAAGGATCTGAGGGCCAAACTGTGATGGCTGGACGACTGGGTCAGAGCATCTCCAAAACGCCAGGTCATGTCTGGGGTGTTCCCGGTATGCAGTGGTGCTTAGTACCGACCAAAAGTAGTCCAAGGAAGGACAACCCGGTGAACCAGCATGGGCGCCCAAGGCTCTGGGGAGGGGCGTGGGGAGCGAGAGCCAGATCCGATCCCACGGAAGAGCTATAGCACAAATTGCTGAAATGGCGACAGTATTCCCTGATGGCAGTCACCTCTTTCAACAGCATAATGCGCACTGCCACACTGCAGCAGACTGGACTGGACACAACATTACAGTTATTTCAGACAGGGTGGAGGACTTCCTCCAGACACTACTGCCACAATATACATTCTTATTGAGCACCTGGCTGCTACACGTCAATACATCTTTTTGGGTGGAGTTTACTAGGAAAGTTTGTGGTGGAGAGAAGTTCATAATGCTACAGATCTACTCTCTCCACAATCGTGCACACTTTGAACCACAGCTCCCAAAACCTCTGTTTCCACCCTGGCATGAAAACACTTCAAATCTCCATCCACACACTGACTCCACTGCACCAGAGCCAAAGATGTTGCCGTCTATATAGACTAGGATGGAGACTCTGGAGATGATGCGCCACTTGTCCTCTTCTCCCTACTTATACTCCCACCACTTATAAAGCCTTCTTCTTCTGTGGTGTTTTATGGCATACCGTCTCCTCCTGTCACTCTTATAAAGCCTCAGGCACGAAGGATTTATTACATCGCTGATGACATCACAATTGCTCAAGTGACATCACTGATGACATCACAATCGTGACACACATTGCCACCATAGACACCACACGTTCCTTGCAGCCACCCACCGCCGCAGCAGGGAGCTCAGCTAACATTAACGAAGCTATCCGAGGATTCTCTAAAAAGACTTCTTGACCTGTCAAAGTAGGTTGTGTATTGGGACAAACATGGCTGCGACTACTGCAAGTGACGGTCGGCGTGAAGCCACTGAAAATGAGGACAAGCAGCAACCGCAAAGCAGCACTACCATGGAAAACTGCAGCACTACCACGGAATACTGCAGCACTACCACGGAATACTGCGCTGCGCTGCAGCAGTGGATGTGGCAGTATTACTGCGACGCTGCACACTGGCAGAGCTGGATGTCTCTGTCAGCTTTCCCTTTTCCCCTGCCGTGCACTTTCCCTCCACCGGGGACAGCGGGTGCACCTGCTTCGCCCCCCAGCGTCGGCCAGTGTGGCTTTGATACCCGCAACTGGTACAACTACCCGTACCCGTTCAGTTTCCCTGCGCCCCCTCTTGCGGGTGGTGCCCCGACGGAGCAGACTGCAGCTTCCACCCCCTGGCCAGCCCAGCAGCAGGGGAACGGGACTCCACCTCAGGCAGGACAGGAGTACACCATCCCCTCTGCCCTGCACAGATTCCTCGCTGAGACGGTGGACTTCTTGATCCTGTTTTGCGTGAAGGCCACCATCGTGCTGTGGATCATGCATCTGAGTGGGATGAAGGACATTGCCAAATTCATTACCCACTTCATAGTGGAGGAGATAGACGAGAACATGTCCATGGAGGAACTGCAGAAGATGATGGCCGTAGCTCTGGTCTACAGGCTGCTGGTGTTCTTCTACGAGATCATCTGGATCTGGGGGGCGGGCGGAGCCACCCCGGGGAAGTTCCTGCTGGGCCTGCGCGTAGTGACATGTGACACGTCCACTATGGTCCGACCACCCAACTGCGTCCTCGTGGTCCCAGCGTCCAACGTGTCCTTCTCTGCCTCCACAGTACGGGCGCTGGGTAAGAACTTCTCCATCGCCTTCATCATCCCAGTCTTCATCACTCTGCACTTCTTCCCACACAACAGGACTGTCTACGACATTGTAGCAGGAACCATTGTGGTCCAGCGGAGGGGCAGATAGCCTCTCCCCCTGCAGCATGACTCTTAAACCCAATGGACATCATATGTGTTACGGCTGCGTTGTGGATCCGGTAAAACGGCCGGATCAGACTCTCGCCCATGTTCATAGATGGGCGTTGCATGCGGTACGGAAAAATTACGCACCTGTTCTATTTTTATCTGATCCCGCATACGTCTGACAGATGACATGAGTGTGGGTCTGTTCGCAGCCGTACCGCATCTGTTCCGGAGCTGGTGGACATTAGCCCTAATACCGCATTCAAGACAACTCGGACTGCCGTAAGTTTCAACACGGAACCTTCGGCCCGGACAGGTTTGCGTTCACGCTGCACCTCCCGCTCGGGGGCAAACCCAAACTGTTGCTATAGCAACCCGCGTTAGCATGGTAGCTACCTACTAGCGAACAATGCTAACCGAACATGCTGAATGCTGAATTTCACACAGAGCGAAACACAGATGATACAAACACATATGAAACGTTAACATTACATCATTAAGACCTCAAATTGTCAAAAACGTCTTTATAATAATTCTGCCGGTGAAGGGGGGTTATCACCTGATGACTCCAATGACTCTTTTAACCCTCGCCCCTCTGTGTCAAATTCCATCATTAGCCACTTCAGTGTTGCAGATACCATCAAAAGACTCTCTAGTAAGTGCTTGCACAAGGGATATTTACATCTTATTATCCTGTGTTTTTTGAATCTGATGTTCTGGATTTGTCCAGTGACTGCTGAGAAAGGTCAGCTGACGACAGGGGAAAGGCCTTGTGGCGGCATGGAGAGACAGCTGACAGGAGGGAACAGACCCCACCGGGACAGGCATGGGTTAGCTTCCCATGGCTGTAGTTTCCCAGGCTTTTCAGCACGTTGGAAACACCCGCTTTAGCTACGAAAAGTAAATATAAGAGAATACCCCCGGAGTCTGCGAGAGTGGGGGCGGAAGAGGACTCATCGGCTGATATCGCGGTAATAGACTTTGGACCGGAAACGACTATGAGCAACACGAGCACAGTGCAAGAGAGCACCACAGGAATCGCAGCGGCGGGCCACAAGCTTCGGTGTTTGAGGGAGAATGGTGTCATGGAGGAGTCTGACTCGGGCACGGAGGCTGTTGCCCACAGGCTTCCGTGTTGGAGGGAGGAGGGACAGAGGCCTCGCGTTGACTATACCCTTCTGACTGTCATACATCTGCGAAGGCAAGGTCAAATCAGTCGAGTGAAGCACAGCAACGGGATGTAAACCAAAGTTTGCAGTGCATCAATACCACTGTCATGGAGGAGTTGGAGTTGGCACGGAAGCTGTTGCCCGGTGCTGCTGATAAACTGTGGGAGACGACACAGAGGGGAGGGTTGAAAGCAGAGGAGGGCACACCTGGGACGCCAGGTGTTGCCGACGAGCCCTCTAGAGGTGTAGTGGTTTTGTCGTCGAAACGCCGGTGAAGGGGGGTTATCACCTGATGACTCCAATGACTCTTTTAACCCTCGCCCCTCTGTGTCAAATTCCATCATTAGCCACTTCAGTGTTGCAGATACCATCAAAAGACTCTCTAGTAAGTGCTTGCACAAGGGATATTTACATCTTATTATCCTGTGTTTTTTGAATCTGAATCTGTGATTATCATTAACGATGCAAGTTGCCATTTTGATGTGGCTGTGACGCCAACTCGGAGAAACCGGAGCTCTGAATGAGGAGTATTGACAACGTGTGACGTGCTCACTGGTTCTGAATATCCTGAATTGAATTCAAACCAATCACTTCTGCACCAGCACCAAAGAGAGCATTGGGTCGGCCCATTTCTACACCGGATCTTTGTTGGTTAACGGATCGAACCTGGACTCAAATTGCACTTCAAAATGTGATGGAAACAGGTTTAGGCCTTGTACAGTAAAACAAAATACATCCATTGGTCTCACGGTATTTAGCATGAAACTCCAACATCCTGTCAAGGTGCCAAGAAACCTTCTGAAGTAAGAAATATCCCAAGACTGCTTCATTGAAGATGTGAATCTTAATGATCTAATGTTGTCGTAGTAATGTCAAGCTTAACGTACGTTTAAGCAATATATCACGAGAGCAAGTGTGTTGTGGTGAATATATCCCGCTGATAAACTGTTATCCCACGAGGCCGCAGGCCGAGTGGGATAACAGTTTATCAGCGGGATATATTCCACAACACACGCTGCTCGAGTGCTATATTGCTTTTATAAAACGGTTTCCAAGTATGATAATATAATAATAATAATAATACTATAAGTCCGACTCCGACTGGCATGTCATTCTGATAGAGTCAGTTGAAACACTACTGTAAGGCGGGACCGCAAGAACATGCGGGTGATTTGATTGGATCGTTCTGGAGACTGAAGTTGACATTGGCCAATCCTGGCGCTTGCTGAGTAGCTGAGATTTTTCTGGAAACCCCGACAGGCAGCTCGAGCCGCAGCGCTGCATTCTCAGCGCTTGTTGAGAAGCTGAATGCTCTCTGCAAAGCTGACACCAACTAACGTTACGGGGTTAAATGCGGAGTTAAATGCGGGGTTAACAGCCTTTCTTTTGCAAAGAAGACATTAGCCCGCATCTATTCTTGTACAAAACATCATTTTCTGCGAAGTATTAGTAAAGTTATAAGCGAAGATCGATTCACAAGGATCTGACAGCTGTCTCCGCCATTTTCTTTTCTACGTTGTCATTTGAGGTAAGCCTTATTATTACTCTCTTAGTAAGAGAGTTGCCATGGCAACCAATAACCCATGGCCATGGGCAGTGGCGGACTGCATAATCGGGCACGTCGGGCAAATGCCCGGTGGCCTGGCCTGGCCTGGCCTGCCAAAAAAAAAAAAAAAAAAAAAAAAATTTTTTTTTTTTTTTTTTTTTTTTGCAAGCCAGGCCAGGCCACTCACTGAACAGCAGGCCAGGCGCCGCCTACTGGTTTACTAGTGGTTTTATTACTTTATTCAGGTTTAAAGTGGGTGCATCTCATTGTAAAATTGGACTTGGCCCAAATTGGGCTTCAAACGGCCCAAATTGGGCTTCAAACGGCCCAAATCGGGCTTCAAACAGCCCAAATCTGGCTTTAAACGACCCAAATCTGGCTTCAAACGGCCCAAATTGGGCTTCAAACGGCCCAAATTGAGCTTCAAACGCCCCAAATTTTCCGCCGCTGCCCTTCGGACGCGGCCCGTATCGGCCTGGCCTGCTTGGTATCTAATGCCCGGCCTGAATTATGATCCCAGTCTGCCCCTGGCCATGGGTTATTGAACTCGGTTACTGGAATTATACAATGGCTGTGAACCAATCAGATTGCTTGATTTGAGAGAGCCGTTTTATAATTAAAGATATAGAAACTCATATTCTTTGCAGAGTTTATTTTCTGTATTTTTTTGGTCTTAAAATATTGATTATTTATAAGCACTATCTGAAGAAAGAGGCATACTTGTATCTATTCTTGGTGCTTATATGGTTATGAAAACGTATTGTGTTGCCATGGTGAGCTGTTCATTGATGAGTAACGTTGGCAACACTTTCACTTCAGTGAGTCATTGATTCATTTGTCTCAGATGCGTCAGATGGTTGAATGTTGATTCATTTGTCTCAGATGCGTCAGATGGTTGAATGTCACTGCTGACGTCAGGTTTTCACTAACGTCAAACTCCCTGTCTCCTGTATTCAACCTAGGGCTAATTATAAACACACACACACACACACACACACACACACACACACACACACACACACACACACACACACACACACACACAGACAGACACCACTTAGCCAATTTTGACTAAGATACCTTCTATCCTTCTCATTCCAAAAATCTCTAAATATTGAAAGATTGTTAAAATGACAGGCCGGTGGTTTATTTGAATATTTTACAGTTTGTTAATCGCTAACTGTCCAGCATTTAAGATTATTAGCTCCTCGGCTCTCTATTAGACACATGAAGAGAAACGTCCAGATGAAGTCAGCCAAGAGAACGAAACATCTGTCTTTCAGCCCAATGCACTTCAACTGTTTGAAATAATGCAAACCCCAATGATTATGAATCATGACGCAGCACGTAGCCGCCCACAGTGGGCAGATGGGTCGGTACAGTCACAGTGGTACCAGGCCTGAAAGAGTCCAACTGGTGTATTAGGCTGTTCTGAGTCCCTTTCAATACACACTCTACGTAGACCAATGACTGTCTTCTTAAGACCCTCCCCATCACAAAATACTTCAATATTCTGATGACACAGCCAGACTCACCCTCCTCACAAACAGGGGACTCAGTCACAGCTTACCAACAAGCCTAACATCCTCCATGTCACCAAGACGAAGGAGCTCATGTTTGAAAGCCGCAGTAAACTCAGCACCCCTCATGACCCACTTCCATCAACGCTCACCAGTTGAAATGGTGCTGAGCTTTAAGAACCTCAGCATGATCCTGGACAATCCTTTATATAAAATGGAGCAAGTGGGCAATATCTGTTTGTTTCAATTCTTCTTCTTCTTCTTTGGTTTTTTATGGCAGTTATCTTTATGTTGCATTACCGCCTCCTTCTGGATTTATCAGTTCAATGTTTCCCTACATTCTTCTCTGCGAACCACGACCCTCTCCGTATGCGTACATTTTTGTCCCACTGATGATGTCACAATGTCTATGCCATCATCAGTGATGTCATCAGTGACATCATTATTGACCAAAATCATCTTATGACATCACTGATGATGTTATAGGCACTGAGTCATAGGCATTGTGACATCATCAGTGACAGTGATATCATCAGTGATGCAAAGTTGAGCAAATGTGCGCTGTGCATGTCAATAGGGCAGGCGATTGTGCGCTGCACATGCCAATGAATAGAGCAGGTGAGGCCACGCAGCAGCCGAGCTGTGAGCTGTGGGCTGCGTGCGGCGAGCCCGCACAGCAGGCAAGCCTATTCGGCCCCGATGAGCCGAATCTGCAAAGAAACACGCATTGGGAGGAGTTTTGTGCCCTCAGCAATCAGTGCCTTAAACAGCCTGGGCACACTGTAACAGACTCTGCGTTAAACAGCCTGGGCACACTGTAACAGACTCTGCGTTAAACAGCCTGGGCACACTGTAACATACTCTGCGTTAAACAGCCTGGGCACACTGTAACAGACTCTGCGTTAAACAGCCTGGGCACACTGTAACAGACTCTGCGTTAAACAGCCTGGGCACACTGTAACAGACTCTGCGTTAAACAGCCTGGGCACACTGTAACAGACTCTGCGTTAAACAGCCTGGGCACACTGTAACAGACTCTGCGTTAAACAGCCTGGGCACACTGTAACAGACTCTGCGTTAAACAGCCTGGGCACACTGTAACAGACTCTGCATTGTTAAACAGCCTGGGCACACTGTAACAGACTCTGCGTTGTTAAACAGCCTGGGCACACTGTAACAGACTCTGCGTTAAACAGCCTGGGCACACTGTAACAGACTCTGCGTTAAACAGCCTGGGCACACTGTAACAGACTCTGCGTTAAACAGCCTGGGCACACTGTAACAGACTCTGTGTTAAACAGCCTGGGCACACCGTAACAGACTCTGCGTTAAACAGCCTGGGCACACTGTAACAGACTCTGTGTTAAACAGCCTGGGCACACCGTAACAGACTCTGCGTTAAACAGCCTGGGCACACCGTAACATACTCTGTGTTAAACAGCCTGGGCACACTGTAACAGACTCTGTGTTAAACAGCCTGGGCACACCGTAACAGACTCTGCGTTAAACAGCCTGGGCACACTGTAACAGACTCTGTGTTAAACAGCCTGGGCACACTGTAACAGACTCTGCGTTAAACAGCCTGGGCACACTGTAACAGACTCTGTGTTAAACAGCCTGGGCACACTGTAACAGATGTGTGTTGTTGTGATGTTCTGGTTGTTTTACACCCTGGTTTGAGTGTTAGACGAGCGAGTGTTCTGGCTCTGGCCTCTCTCTGCCTCTGGGTTGAGGCCAGAGACAGAAGGCTGGCTTGATAGGACAGAGCGCTGCATGCTACAGAACAGTAGCAGCATGCTACAGAACAGTTAGTAGCAGCAGCTCTAAAATTCTATCAGATGTTTTTTGTATCTGTTGGATCTGGCTAAAGCCAGGAAGCAGTGGGGTTGGATCTGGCTAAAGCCAGGAAGCAATGGGCATGGACCCTGCACTGATACTCAACCCGACATGTGGCTCCTTTATGGGTCGTTGTGGCTCTTTTAAGTCCTACTTAAAATAAATAAATGGGTTTGTTTCTGTCATGATTTTGACTACCGTAGTTCTGCCCATAATGTGGGCTTAGGTCTACAATATGTAATGTAATGTAATGAGTAGTGTAACTAATTACTTTTCTCAGGGAGTAATGTACCGGTAAGTAACGTAGTTTATTACTTTTAAGAAAAATCATAAGTAATGTGTATTGTGTGACTTTTTTCCAATAACAAACCCAACCAACCCTGCCATCATCGACTGACCAAAATGTCTCGGCACACTAGTAGGCAGAGACGATTTCCTTGAATGAGTCATGGTTATTAAAGGAGAGATAGAGCTAAGAGTATTGAACTCTTATACAGCACAATGTAGGACCAGGTTCTCTAGACCTACAGCACAATGTAGGACCAGGTTCTCTAGACCTACAGCACAATGTAGGACCAGGTTCTCTAGACCTACAGCACAATGTAGGACCAGGTTCTCTAGACCCACAGCACAATGTAGGACCAGGTTCTCTAGACCTACAGCACAATGTAGGACCAGGTTCTCCTCAGACCTACAGCACAATGTAGGACCAGGTTCTCCTCAGACCTACAGCACAATGTAGGACCAGGTTCTCCTCAGACCTACAGCACAATGTAGGACCAGGTTCTCCTCAGACCTACAGCACAATGTAGGACCAGGTTCTCCTCAGACCTACAGCACAATGTAGGACCAGGTTATCCTCAGACCTACAGCACAATGTAGGACCAGGTTCTCCTCAGACCTACAGCACAATGTAGGACCAGGTTCTCCTCAGACCTGAAGGATGATGGGAGATGATGTGAGGCACAGTGAGAGAGCAGAAGGGGAACAACACACTGAAATGATGAACAGTGGGATTATTTATGACATTAGGAGAGCATCAAATGGATTGGAGGGGGGTGGGGAAGGGCAGTGGTGATAGTTAGCATGCATGATGTCTCCCTTCATAGCAGAAAATAACATGGGACCCCCCCCCCACCCAAATCATAGAGGGGTCCACAACCATCCCCTGCTTCTTCTCTCCCTCCAAGAATGATGGGGAGAGAGAGAGAGAGAGAGAGAGAGAGAGAGAATTGAATTTTCAAAAGCTCATTGGACCTCTTCATCTTACAAGTCCATTCAGATCCCAGTGCAGACGTCAGGGTAAGCAGCAATACAGCATACTGTAGATTGCACTGTAGCACCAGCGCTACATGCAAACAAGTTAGCGTACAGCCCTGCTAAACGTCCTCCGTGCATGAGCAGAAAAAAAACGAAACGAAAACACAACCAGAGAGAGAGAGAGAGAGAGACACACACACACACACACACACAGAGAGAGAGAGAGAGAGAGAGAGAGAGAGACCTGAGTCATGTCGACGTGACATGTGTCTCTGGATTTCTTTTCATCCAGTAGTACAAAGTACAAAGGAGGGAAAAGAAGGAATAAGGTCAAAAGAAAGAAGCGATATATAAATAAGAGATAGGCTGTCATCTCTCCTCCGTCAAGTCAAGTCCCACTGAAGCTCCTCGCAGAGCCTGAATCACACATTCACACAGTGCCTCTAAGGTCAGGCTGCTACCGGTACTGCTACTGCTATGTATATATGTATGTGGACACAATGCATGGCTGAACACACGCGCACGAACACACGCGCGCACACACACACCCACACACCCACACACACACCCCACACACACACACACACACACACACACACACACACACACACACACACACACACACACACACACACACACACACACACACACACACACACACACACACACACACACAGACGTAAGGGGATGTACTACATGACAGTGGATTTAAGGTTTTCAGCCTCTATTCACCTTATGTTCACACCTTACAGTGGGCCAAATTCTTCCGGGTCCTTTTAACACTTCCGGCGGTCACGGCGCAAAATAAGAGTTGTTTTTGGAGCGGACAGTGCAGGGGATAAAATAAAGAACGTAGCCTACTACTTTGAGCTCGGTACACAGCAAGCGAGCGAGTATCCACTGTTAGCCAGGTCAGATAACGTTATCGTCGACAATGACGAGCACTTTCTTGTAAAACATACCTGGACTCCAACATAGAAAGCTTCAGATAGTTTTCTCTCCTCCGAGGCAGCGTGAGCCACTAACGTCTCCGCAGACGTTAACGTAATTCCCTGGAATGCGAGACTTAACGAGCCAGTTACATGGCGTTGCATTCTTAGACATTGCCGTTTTCATTTGCTTTCATTTGGTATGTTACATACAATTGGCTAAATTATTAGTTAATTCAGAGTTAGATGATATTGGAGCAGCGCAGCCATTTTATTTTTAGCCGGAAGTTTTGATACGGCCACACAACCGGGTCAAATGGGCGTGGCTACATAAGGTGAATAGGGCGATTAGTGCCAGTGCACCTGAGAGACACATTCCACCGCTGGCATGTGGAACAACGCAGCCAAACCAAGTGTAACATCCTGTGATCTGAGTTCAGAGCACTGATCTGAGTTCAGAGCACTGATGTGAGTTCAGAGCACTGTGATCTGAGTTCAGAGCACTGATCTGAGTTCAGAGTGCTGATCTGAGTTCAGAGCATTGATCTGAGTTCAGAGCACTGATCTGAGTTCAGAGCGCTGATCTGAGTTCAGAGCACTGATCTGAGTTCAGAGCACTGATCTGAGTTCAGAGCACTGATCTGAGTTCAGAGCACTGATCTGAGTTCAGAGCACTGTGATCTGAGTTCAGAGCACTGTGATCTGAGTTCAGAGCACTGATCTGAGTTCAGAGCACTGATCTGAGTTCAGAGCACTGTGATCGGAGTTCAGAGCACTGCTGCATACATGACAGCCAAAGCTTTCTTCTACCCAGGGTATGATTATGTCTGTTTGAACTGAGCATGAGCAGCTCAATGTCTTTCCATCTTACTCACACAGAGACAAGGAAAGTGAAAAGTGCTAAGGCTTCTAAGTGACTTTGGGTCGTGTCGTTTCCAGGGTTAGTGGCTGTGAAAACACCAGTTGTGATCCAGTGGTTTGATCAGACTCTGAACATGCCCCCAAAGCTGAAGACACATTCACCCACAGCTACGCTTTCTAGGCCCGTCAACCCACACAAGTGTGACCAGCAACACGGTTGAAGGTGCGTTCACACCGACCTATTAAAGTTTTTCGCTGGCGTCGAGTTTACATACAAAGTCAATGCAAACGAGCGATTGAGCGTATATTTGCCTGGGAGAAAAATCGCTGGGCGTCCGAGCGGCAGAGACAGAGCAATAGGGAGAAAATACGCTCGTCGCTCAAGATGAAATATCCCAACTCGAGCGAAAATACGCTGGCATCAGCCGCTCGCTGTTCAACGCTGATTGGCTGCCGTGTGAGAGCGAGTCAAGGATCACTCTGGCTTGGAACAAACCGCTGGTTTATTGTGTGGCAACAAACCGCATTGACAGCTGATTGACAGGCTGACAGCTGAGATGAAGTGAAGTCTGTACTACCGGTATGGAGCTCGCGTTAGGAGCACGCTGATAGGCTTTAGCTTGTAAACAATGACGGTGGCTCGTAGTGGACAAACAGCATGACATTGCGTAACGTTATATCCCCCACATGTCCGTCATTTCGTGTGCCTGTTGATGAGCGATTTAAACAGAGCGACAGAGCGATTCCAAAGGGTTGAATCAAGCGACAGAGCGAAAAATAAATATCTCGGTGTGAACACAGCTTGAGACTCACCCAGCAGCAGCAGCAGCAGCACAGTGTAACGCTTAGTTCACACAGAGAACCTACGCCTTGCCTTGCCTCAACCCACGCCTACACCTGCAGACCTTGAGCTGGGCGTGAACCTATTACACGCTTTTGCGATCACACCGCACGCCTATTCCACGCTGAACCTGAGCCGAGTCACAAGCGCCTCTCCTCTCTCCCGACTGTATTTTTTCACGTGTGGTCCCGAATTATCATGGGTAGGTCAAATAGGCTATATTTAATGTTCTATTGATGCTGGATATGTATAACCAGGTCTGACTATAGTCGGACATTTTAGAGAGGTAATCTTGCAAGAATATGTGCTGGCACAACAACATTGTCCATCTTGCTTCTTCGGTCGCTATTCTCTCTCCTGAAAATGTGTTTGCCAACGGGGAGAAAGCCCCACGTGATAGCCACCCGTCAATCTCTCTCTCTCTCTCTCTCTCTGCTCAACACTGAAATTCAGTTGACTTTGCCATTTCCCACGGATATTGTCTTGTTTTTCTTTCATGGCTTGACAGAAGAAGCCTGCCTGCACGCGCCTTGTCGGCTTGAAAATAGAACTCACGCCTA
>NC_139651.1:19064008-19066508 GCF_964638095.1 Poromitra crassiceps | reverse complement strand
GTGTGTGTGTGTGTGTGTCCCATGTAGATGTTCCCAAAATGAAAGAGATCTGAAGGTGAGCAGAACCATCAGGGAGCTGCTGCTGTGACCTTCAAAGCACCAAGATGTATATGTGTGTGTGTGTGTGTGTGTGTGTGTGTGTGTGTGTGTGTGTGTGTGTGTGTGTGTGTGTGTGTGTGTGTGTGTGTGTGTGTGTGTGTGTGTGTGTGCGTGTGAAGCTGGAGGAAACAGAGCTAACACACATGCAGCAGGCCGCTCTGTGTTCCTCCCCCCTTTTCTTTTCCTTACATCTGATTTCCTGCTATTCCCCTGTTTTCACCCCCCCCCCCCCCTCACCCCCCTCCCTTCTCTCCCCCCTCCCCTTCTCTCTCCCCCCCTCCCCTTCTCTCTCCCCCCCTTCTCCCTCCCCCCCCTTCTCTCTCCCCCCCTCCCCTTCTCTCCCCCCCCCTTCTCTCTCCACCCCCCCCCTTCTCTCTCCACCCCTCCCCTTCTCTCTCCCCCCCCTCCCCTTCTCTCTCCACCCCTCCCCCACCTCGTACATCATCACTCCTCTTTGGAGCAACACTAGCTGCCGTTGCCATGGAAACTATTGGAACAACAGCAGGTTGGCCGATGTTGCCTGGGGGAAGGCGTGGTGTCTCTCTCAGCCACCTCGTACTCTCCCCCCCTCACTCCTCCCCTCCCTCCTCTCTCCCCCCTCACTCCTCTCTCCCTCCTCCTCCCTCTCTCCCTCCTCCTCTCTCCCCCTCACTCCTCTCTCCCTCCTCCTCCCTCTCTCCCTCCTCCTCTCTCCCCCCTCACTCCTCTCTCCCTCCTCCTCCCCTCACTCCTCTCTCCCTCCTCCTCCCCTCACTCCTCTCTCCCTCCTCCTCCCCTCACTCCTCTCTCCCTCTCTCCCTCCTCCTCCCCTCACTCCTCTCTCCCTCCTCTCCTCCTCTCTCCTCCTCCTCCCCTCACTCCTCTCTCCCTCCTCCTCCCTCTCTCCCTCCTCCTCCCCTCACTCCTCTCTCCCTCCTCCTCCCTCTCTCCCTCCTCCTCCCCTCACTCCTCTCTCCCTCCTCCTCCCCTCACTCCTCTCTCCCTCCTCTCTCCCTCCTCCTCCCCTCACTCCTCTCTCCCTCCTCTCTCCCTCCTCCTCCCCTCACTCCTCTCTCCCCCCTCACTCCTCTCTCCCGCCTCCTCCCTCTCGTGGAGCCTCTCTCTTCAGCACAGGACAGGCAGCAGGTATCAGAGTTACTGGCTGAACACGTTTACATCAAGTGAAGACATGTAGAAGCTTTAGGTTTCTGGGGTTATTATGGGATAGGTGAAGGAACTCTGGGGTTATTATGGGATAGGTGAAGGAACTCTGGGGTTATTATGGGATAGGTGAAGGAGCTCTGGGGTTATTATGGGATAGGTGAAGGAACTCTGGGGTTATTATGGGATAGGTGAAGGAACTCTGGGGTTATTATGGGATAGGTGAAGGAGCTCTGGGGTTATTATGGGATAGGTGAAGGAACTCTGGGGTTATTATGGGATAGGTGAAGGAGCTCTGGGGTTATTATGGGATAGGTGAAGGAGCTCTGGGGTTATTATGGGATAGGTGAAGAACTCTGGGTTATTATGGATAGGTGAAGGAGCTCTGGGGTTATTATGGGATAGGTGAAGGAGCTCTGGGGTTATTATGGGATAGGTGAAGGAGCTCTGGGGTTATTATGGGATAGGTGAAGGAGCTCTGGGGTTATTATGGGATAGGTGAAGGAGCTCTGGGGTTATTATGGGATAGGTGAAGGAGCTCTGGGGTTATTATGGGATAGGTGAAGGAGCTCTGGGGTTATTATGGGATAGGTGAAGGAGCTCTGGGGTTATTATGGGATAGGTGAAGGAGCTCTGGGGTTATTATGGGATAGGTGAAGGAGCTCTGGGGTTATTATGGGATAGGTGAAGGAGCTCTGGGCTTATTATGGGATAGGTGAAGGAGCTCTGGGGTTATTATGGGATAGGTGAAGGAGCTCTGGGGTTATTATGGGATAGGTGAAGGAGCTCTGGGGTTATTATGGGATAGGTGAAGGAGCTCTGGGGTTATTATGGGATAGGTGAAGGTGAAGGTGATGTTGGACCTGCCTGAGCAAACATGACCCTCGCAGGCTTCTTTACATTCCAATAGAAACAAGCCAGAGTGATACAGCACCAGCTCACATGGAGCCTCTCATTCAACTCCAGCGCCTGGTTCTGACCTGGTTCTGACCTGGTTCAGAAGGTTCTGACCCTGGTTCTGAAACTAAATCTCTTATAAAAAGGAACGTATTGGACTGAACGCTCCGACTGCACGAACCCTCAATTCCCGTCTTCCTGCAGCTACTTGCTGCACTCTAAAGCTGAGAGGAGAGATGTTCTGCTCCTCAGCCACCAGAACAATCAGCAGCTCTCATCATGATCATCTTCATCATCATCATCTTCATCATGATCATCTTCATCATGATCATCTTCATCATCATCATCTTCATCAGTAAGTAGG
>NC_139651.1:19052573-19060073 GCF_964638095.1 Poromitra crassiceps | reverse complement strand
TACATTATTAAAGTCCCTGGAAACCAGAAATATTTTTATTTTATTTAGCATTTTGAGTTCATCACATCACAGGAACCTATGTTAATAAGCCACCGGCCAAATTGGGGCTGCGCTGCGAGTGCACAGCGCTACTGTGTGTGTGTCAGTGTGTGTGTGCGCGTGCATGCATGCCTGTGTGTGATTCGATTCAATCTTATGACGTGATAAGATCATGCATTTTAGCACCGCGCGCACCGCTCTCTTCAATGAGGAAATGGAAATCCAGACCTTGTAGAAAAGTGTTGATTTTTGGGGTTAGGGTTGAAAGTAATTCTCTCTTTTTTCTGAGGCGCACAATTACTCACATAAGACCCTAAATTTAATAGTTAGAAGGTTTTTGTGGGTTTTGGTTTCCAGGGACTTTAAGCTTCTCTGGACTCAATACGCCACTGCAGGCGCGGACTGCAACCTCGGGCGCTTCGCACAGATGCCCGGTGGCCTGGCATGGCATGGCCTGCAATATGCTTTTTTTTTATATCGATACTTGGCGTCCAAATATTGACACAATATCATCAGGCAAAATATCGCGATGTATAGATTTTTTTCCCCACCCCTACTGTTCACAATGTTTTCCAAAGCAGTCAAATTGATTCGTTGTAAGAGAGATGTTGCTGTTTCGGACATTAACGTAATTCCCTGAAATGCGAGACTTAACGAGCCCGTTACATGGCGTTGCATTCTTAGACATTGCCGTTTGCTTTTATTTGGTATGTTACATACAATTGGATAAATTATTAGTTAATTCAGAGTTAGATGATATTGGAGCAGCGCAGCCATTGTCTTGTTCTCTTTTTTGTTGCCGGAAGTCGTCACACGACCACACAACCGGGTCAAATGGGCGTGGCTACATAAGGTGAATACAGTATCTGAGGGGTTTGTACTGTAGGCAGACATCAGTGCAATGACTCCCACATCGAGAAGAACACAGGAGGAACTATTAAGCACTGTGCAATGGAGCACCACGAAACCCTAAACCCCCCTCAATTTATCAAAGTGGCCCCACAAATCAATGTGGATTACTTTAGGAGAAAGCATTACTTGTGTGGCTTCCACTTCCATCACCGCACGCGGCAATACTTTACTGGCCTTTTGGGAGGCTGCTGTAATGTTGTCTATTGATCCAAAACACAGGCGGAGATCACATCAGCGTAGCTTAGCTCAAGCAATAACTCAAATACGGAGGAAACCAACCAAGACCATCATCTCTGTGTGGATAATTGCATGCACGCACACGCGCGCGCGCACGCACGCACGCACGCACGCACGCACACACACACACACACACACACACACACACACACACACACACACACACACACACACACACACACACACACACACACACACACACACACACACATGCACACACACAGGCCCAGGTGACACAATCACATTACCTTAGAGGTCACAACAGACACAGGTAACATATTGTCAGGTAATAAAGGGATTATCCTGGTAATCCACATGGTGGCAGCAGTGTGCGTGACCTTGTCTGATATCTACAGGACAGTAACAGTGTGTCTGTCGCTCTGCGATGATGAGAAAACTCGATGCAGCTTCTTTCAATCCGTTACGAGAGCTTCAGCAAATCCCAACAATTCATATCTGGCCTGGTGTCCAGCACAGTCCAGCCTTCAGTCCACAGCTCTGTGGGCTTTTGCAGGTGTGTGTCTAAAGCCCGGGATACAGCTGGCTTTAGCAGCAAGCTAACTGCTAATCGCTGTCTAAAGCCGGGAGCCGTATTGACGACACATGAGTCTTACATTTGGCATCTTAAGGTTTACTACAGCAATAAACACACTAACAACACACTTTCTTTTCCCAAATATGAGCTGTTTGCCTCCAGATTCCATGATCAGGTTAGTAAAAAAAAAAAAAAAGATTTCTATCCCAAACAACAATACAAAATGTGTTTGGGACTGTCTACTTCTGGGTCTGAATTTGATTAAGTTTGTTTGGAAAATTTAGAAATACAGTTTGTTTACTTTGGTCTGAACTACAGTATAGTTTAAAAAAAAGTTGACTTTGTATTGTAACATTTTTGTATTGGGTTTGTTAAGGTTCACACTTTTGGATCAACTGTTGAATAAGAAACATACTCATAAAACAATCATGTTTTGGGGTCATTTTAGTTGGTACGATGATGTTCTCACTTCTATCAAAGCGCACTACATTACTCCTGTTTGGAGGCAGATGGTGAAGACAGCCTAACACTCTCAGGCCTGACCCTGCAGTGGCTATCTGACTGCACTGAGTGTCCTTAGCACCACGCAGCCTTGGATGAGAAGGAAGACTTAACACAGCCAATTAACACATTAACACAGTCAATTAACACAGCCAATTAACACAGTCAATTAACACAACCCCACATAAGAGAAGCCATGCGATGAGTTGAAAGGACAGGTATCCTTCTGATTGCTCGCTGGAGACCAGAGAAGAAAACACTCTGCTCTGTGTGCGTGTGCGTGTGTGTGTGTGTGTGCGTGTGTGTGTGTTTGTGTGTGTGTGCATGTGTGTGTGTGGACGCCAGCCTTAGCCGACCTTGGCGAGCAGCACAGCAGCGTTAGAGAGACAGACAAAGTGTGAAGCAGGATGATAATAAAGGGAGTCCTGTCAACACTTCTCGCTCCCTCCTGCTCTTTGTCTCTGAGCAGCCCAGCATGGCTGCCCAACGTCACCCGAAATATAGCCAGCAGTTTTCAGAAGGAATAAACACGACATGTCAGCCGCCATTTCTATCAACATGAGCAAAGCCAGCGGCAAACATCAACAGAAGCACATTGCCAAAGATGCTGTTTCACTGCCTGCACCTCCCCCACACTGCAGATAGGAGGCAGTGTGGGGGAGCAGAAATGTGACGTAAGTTACAAATATAAGTGTGGTGCAGGCAGAACAGGGCCCGTCCTGTCCCCTGGGTCAGTCCTCCTGTCCCCTGGGTCAGTCTTCCTGTCCCCTGGGTCAGTCCTCCTGTCCCCTGGGTCAGTCCTCCTGTCCCCTGGGTCAGTCCTCCTGTCCCCTGGGTCAGTCCTCCTGTCCCCTGAGTCAGCCCTCCTGTCCCCTGGGTCAGTCCTCCTGTCCCCTGGGTCAGTCCTCCTGCGCCCTGGGTCAGTCCTCCTGTCTCCTGGGTCAGTCCTCCTGTCCCCTGGGTCAGTCCTCCTGTCTCCTGGGTCAGTCCTCCTGTCTCCTGGGTCAGTCCTCCTGTCCCCTGGGTCAGTCCTCCTGTCTCCTGGGTCAGTCCTCCTGTCCCCTGGGTCAGCCTTCCTGTCCCCTGGGTCAGTCCTCCTGTCTCCTGGGTCAGTCCTCCTGTCCCCTGGGTCAGTCCTCCTGTCCCCTGGGTCAGTCCTCCTGTCCCCTGGGTCAGTCCTCCTGCCGCCTGGGTCAGTCCTCCTGTCTCCTGGGTCAGTCCTCCTGTCCCCTGGGTCAGTCCTCCTGTCTCCTGGGTCAGTCCTCCTGTCTCCTGGGTCAGTTCTCCTGTCCATCAATGACCAGCCTCTCCATCAATGTCACACATTGCTATCTCCCTCCAATCTGTTGCTAAAAGATGCTGACCGTCTCCGTGGAAACACAGGAAGGGGGAAATATGCTGCTGGAGGGGGAGTGAGTGACACACACACACACATGTGCACACACACACACACACACACCCACACACACACATGCGCACACCCCAAATCAATACATCTCCACCCACGCCCAGGAGCCAATCACAATACAATCACAAATCACACACACACACACACACACACGCACACACGCACACATGCACACACACACACACACACAGAATGCAGCAACACAAGCTTTAGGTTGTAAAGACAAACGTCTGTGTGTGACGGAGGGGAGCGGAGCTCTCTGTTGTGTCATTTGGTCACCTAATTAAGGTTTGATCTTTGATTTTTTTATCCTATAGCTGTTCAAAGACATGTTGTCATCCCAGTTTTCTCTGTCACACACACACACACACACACACACACACACACACACACACACACAGTAAATACACATGTTGACTAGGTAGAGTTGTGAAAACCATGTCTGTGTCTTTGCAGCTAACGAGGCTAACGAGACAGATGTAGCAGCAGGGGTTAAAGGTCAAACTCATGACTACAGAGAAGCTGGTCTGTGATGGACTTCAGGAAAACATTTCACTCTCGTCTCCGCGCTCCTTTCATGCAGGTCAGTCAGTCTCTCACTGCTTTGTTCTTCCTCTGCTGCTTTCATACTTCCTGCTCAGCCTGGTTCCACCAGACACCCCTCTGCTCTCTGATGCTCTTCCTCTGTCCTACACCCCTCTGCTCTCTGATGCTCTTCCTCTGTCCTACACCCCTCTGCTCTGTGATGCTCTTCCTCTGTCCTACACCCCTCTGCTCTCTGATGCTCTTCCTCTGTCCTACACCCCTCTGCTCTCTGATGCTCTTCCTCTGTCCTACACCCCTCTGCTCTCTGATGCTCTTCCTCTGTCCTACACCCCTCTGCTCTCTGATGCTCTTCCTCTGTCCTACACCCCTCTGCTCTCTGATGCTCTTCCTCTGTCCTACACCCCTCTGCTCTCTGATGCTCTTCCTCTGTCCTACACCCCTCTGCTCTGTGATGCTCTTCCTCTGTCCTACACCCCTCTGCTCTCTGATGCTCTTCCTCTGTCCTACACCCCTCTGCTCTCTGATGCTCTTCCTCTGTCCCTTCTTCTCAGGCTCGCTGCTCTCCTTCACTGAGCTGCGTCCTTCCTCAAAGATTACCACCCCCCCCACACACACACGCACACGCACACACACACACACACACACACACACACACACACACACACACACACACACACCTCCCTAGAATGATGCTGACTGGCAACAAGCCATAGTAACTGTCTCGGGTTTCCATAGAAACCAACATTGATGCAAGGTCCCAGTGCAGCAGAACAACAATAGTGTTTGTGTTTTCTGTTACACATCATTTGTCATCGTAGCAAAATATTCAGATTTCCATCCTGCTGCTGCTGCAACCCAACCAGCAGAATAACACGTTGGCATTTTAGCTTTGTGTAAATCACACATAGTAGAATCTCAATGTAAATTTGAACCAAAACACCGGTTAATTTGAAAACCTCACAGTGTGATTAAATGTTAAATGCAAATAAAACAACTTTGGTTGTGTTTAGGCAACTAAAACAACTTGGTTAAGGTCAGGATGATGGTTTGGGTTCAGCTTAAATAACAACTTAGGGTTGAAATGTAGACTGGGAACATGTGGGGGAGTGGCCGAGTCTCTATCCGCGGGGGCTTTTTCAAGCCTTGTTGATGAGGCGGATGGCAGCTGGGAAGAAGCTGTTCTTGTGACACGAGGTTTTTGGTCTTGACAGACCTCAGTCTCCTGCTGAAGGGAAGTACCTCAGAGTTTCCACCATGTCATTTCAATAGCAGACCACTAGAGGTCGAGCGTATCTAGAAATGTTGATACGTATTTTGGGGTCAAAAACATTCTAGGTATTCTACATTCTATGCTGTGGTTTCCTTGTGGGCGTAAAGCAGCAAGTGTACAGTAGTGTTATTAATATATTATGAATGTATTATTAATGTATTAAATGATGTGGGATGGCAGGAAAGATTCAGTATACATGTCTGTAAAAAGACAGGAATCATATTGTAATTTTGGATATAGCTCCATTAATATATTATAATATATATAATATATTAATATATAGCTCGCCGACAGAACATTAAGCTTGATGTCATTGTGAGGAGAGAACAAATAGGTGAAACACCAAATAAAGGTCAACCTGTCATCAGGTCACCTACCAGACGCCATCATCAGGTCACCTACCAGACGCCATCACCTCTTCTCTTCCATCATAAAGAAAAGTCAATGGTCCCATTGACTTTCCTTTATCAAATATTTAACACCAGCCACAGGTGCTACGTCAGCGCGCAGGTCACCACCTCCACCTTCAGCTGCCGCAGAACAACATCATGAGATCTGTGGAAAGTCTCAAATAAGCAAGAACAGGAGAACGTTCTGAGGTTGATGCCTCTGTGTTGCCTGGTGACCGAAGCTCAAATAAGCATGAAGAACAGGAGAACGTTCTGAGGTTGATGCCTCTGTGTTGCCTGGTGACCAAAGCTCAAATAAGCATGAAGAACAGGAGAACGTTCTGAGGTTGATGCCTCTGTGTTGCCTGGTGACCGAAGCTCAAATAAGCATGAAGAACAGGAGAACGTTCTGAGGTTGATGCCTCTGTGTTGCCTGGTGACCAAAGCTCAAATAAGCAAGAACAGGAGAACGTTCTGAGGTTGATGCCTCTGTGTTGCCTGGTGACTGAAGCTCAAATAAGCAAGAACAGGAGAACGTTCTGAGGTTGATGCCTCTGTGTTGCCTGGTGACTGAAGCTCAAATAAGCAAGAACAGGAGAACGTTGTGAGGATGATGCCTCTGTGTTGCCTGGTGACTGAAGCTCAAATAAGCAAGAACAGGAGAACGTTCTGAGGTTGATGCCTCTGTGTTGCCTGGTGACCAAAGCTCAAATAAGCAAGAACAGGAGAACGTTCTGAGGTTGATGCCTCTGTGTTGCCTGGTGACCAAAGCTCAAATAAGCAAGAACAGGAGAACGTTCTGAGGTTGATGCCTCTGTGTTGCCTGGTGACCAAAGCTCAAATAAGCAAGAACAGGAGAACGTTGTGAGGTTGATGCCTCTGTGTTGCCTGGTGACTGAAGCTCAAATAAGCATGAAGAACAGGAGAACGTTGTGAGGATGATGCATCTGTGTTGCCTGGTGACTGAAGCTCAAATAAGCAAGAACAGGAGAACGTTGTGAGGTTGATGCCTCTGTGTTGCCTGGTGACCAAAGCTCAAATAAGCATGAAGAACAGGAGAACGTTGTGAGGTTGATGCCTCTGTGTTGCCTGGTGACTGAAGCTCAAATAAGCAAAAACAGGAGAACGTTGTGAGGATGATGCATCTGTGTTGCCTGGTGACTGAAGCTCAAATAAGCATGAAGAACAGGAGAACGTTGTGAGGTTGATGCCTCTGTGTTGCCTGGTGACTGAAGCTCAAATAAGCAAGAACAGGAGAACGTTGTGAGGATGATGCCTCTGTGTTGCCTGGTGACTGAAGCTCAAATAAGCATGAAGAACAGGAGAACGTTCTGAGGTTGATGCCTCTGTGTTGCCTGGTGACTGAAGCTCAAATAAGCAAGAACAGGAGAACGTTGTGAGGTTGATGCCTCTGTGTTGCCTGGTGACTGAAGCTATGTGGAAGGCTGAAGTACTGAGGAAAAAAGTCAGACCTAAGTGGATTGTCAATGTGAGTGGGTGTATCTGCCAATATAATGTCATTGTATATGTTATAGGTTGTAGCATAAGATGCCATCTCTGATATAAGTCTCAGAATATACAACATATATATTGTATTTCATATTCACTCACACACACACACACACACACACACACACACACACACACACACACACACACACAC
>NC_139651.1:19045073-19047573 GCF_964638095.1 Poromitra crassiceps | reverse complement strand
CCTTGCTAGTGAAAAAAAATTAAACAGGACAACCGGCAACCGCTGAGAATCATGGGAAATGTAAGTCCAGGAAAAAGGTGAATACATGGGGCCTGTCTGACTCTGTTTCTCAAGTGAACGAGCTTTATAGGTGGCATTTCTAGGTAAGAAGTTGTAATTATCCTGTCTGAAACCAGTTTGATACATAAGTTCACTCAATTTGCAACATTTCTAGGTACCTGGTTATGGATAATTTTTGAGGAACCATACCATGCACACTTTGGTGGGTTAGGATATCCCATGATAGCCTGCGACCCTTACAACCGACGAAGAAGAACGGAGCGAGCGCGAGCGAGCCCCTAATGGCGACGCCCACAAAGCCAACCGCATCAGAAAAAAGTGAAACAATGTTGGCTAAATAACAAACATATTTCACTTTCTTTTACTTTTTATTCTAGAATAGTCAATAACGTCAGCCTTTACTTAAATTTAGTGCAGTCAGATGTTTGTACAGTGTCAGGAAAGTCACTTTTGAACAATAGTAGGAAGCATCTTACCTGACGGTGTTCTGGACAGCAGCCACTAGTTAGGTTGCTAATATAACTAACGTTAGAGAACTCGCTCCGCCCGCCCCAAAGCAGGACTACACAGCCAGGATGATAGTACCATTGCAAACCTTCAAGTCTAAGTGGAGTTCGTTTTAACTGTGCTTTATTAAATGATAAGCTGTCATTACTTCCCATTTGTAGCATTTGTAACATTTTCGTTAGCTGGGTTTTATGCTTTTAATTTGAAGGCGGAAAGGGGAAATGGTCTGATCGTAGATTGAATTGACACTGGTCTGTCAATTCTATCAGTTCATATGTACCATTTCCCTTTTTCGCCTTCAAAATAAAAGTGTTCACGTTAGCCTGTGAATCCTCGACCTTTCTGGATTATAAAAGTAGTATAATGTAGCACTTATGACAACTATAGTAAGATGATAGGCTCAAATTAGACCAGTAAGGTCCGGCTATGAGAGCATCAGGATAATTAGTTAGACCAATTAAGGATGTGAGACTTGTTATAAACTGCCGGCTTGTATTGAACAAAATAGAAATAGAATGTCAGACAAAGAACTACAGTGGTACCATACAAAGAAATAAAATTAGCTCAAAAAGTGCTATTAAATCACCATGTGAAATGGTGGAATCACAAAAACAATTCAGTTTTGCTTAAACCCTTGAAATGTCAAATTCAGAATAACCTTTAAATTTTTAGGGCACTGTGCCTTTAAATCCTAGGTTAAATCCTACGGGTGCACCCTGGGTAAGTATCTGTATCTGTACTGTAAGTTTCTGTACTTATGATGGTGACCTCTAGTCACAAATGCAAATGTACATTTACGATCAGTGCAATCAAATAATCAAATATGAAAACAATAAACATAGTCACAGTACACTGTAAATCCCAATCAGTAAAGCCACCATGAAACCCCAGGTGAATGGAATGTGGATTTGTCCAACCGAGAGTCCAACTACACCGCGATGCAATGACACGTCGCGTGATTGGTCTGTGGGGCGGAACTAAGATGCAATGACACGTCCCGTGATTGGTCTGTTAATGCTGCTCCTTAGGTTGTAATGACACGTCGTCTGATTGGTCAGTCAATGCTGCTGCTTTGACTGACTATCGATCAGCAACAGAGGTTTTATTTCTGGGCATTACTATTGTTTGAGGACGATCAGGCAGTGGATTGTTTTATTTATGAAGATCTTAGACTTATCAGATCAAAGATGTGTTTCAATAAATTCGAGATTACTATAGCATACTGTAATAATTTAACATGTACTGTAAATATTGCCATTATCTCTTATCTTAATTTAATTTATTGTCATTTATTTATTGTTATGATATGATGACAAGGCCATTAATAGTCTGAGTCTGTTTTGGTCTGACAGTCTGTGTTTGCAGTGTGTCTTCTGGCTGGATCCTCTTGTTGTGAATGGTCGTTATGTTTCTGGGCCTCAATCTATGTGACCTGGGTTACAATAACGTTAGAGAAAACAGCCCCAAATTTATTGCCAAATGCTTTGGGATTCAACTTGATCAATCTTGGTCAGAAAACATCTTGTATATTCAATGGAAACAGCACCAGTGTGACCTGTCGCGTGCAATGCTACCTTCAAGCATGAGGACGTCTGAAACAAATTATTTTTCATCCACCTATAATAAAATGAGTTAGGAGCTCACTTGAGTTACAGACAGACCCATGTTCTTTCTTGTTTGCCTTCCTCTTGTCAAAGAGGTGTACGTGTGGCCTGGATTTGAGAGGATGTAGCTGACAAAGGGAAGAGGCAGCCTCTGAGCGCTCTGCCTTACTGCTCACCTAATCTCTCCAGACACACTTTCCACTGGCATCGAAAACCTGTCGGCACGCTCAGTGAAAAGCCCAATAACAACGCTCACAGGCAGGGGGCACTGCAGGCTCGCATGCTACGCTTTACACGATCAAAATGGAGTGGACATGACCGAGAGTCAA
>NC_139651.1:19037573-19040073 GCF_964638095.1 Poromitra crassiceps | reverse complement strand
ACCGGGACCACATGACATCATCGCACGGTGGACCTGCTTTAAAGAGCGGGTCAAATCAAAATGAAAGTAAACAGAAGTGGGATGATTGATGGGGATCCATCTAATTAGTGGATCGATATCAGATTGCAAACGGGTCGGTCCGGCCCGAGACGAGATGAGACGAGACGAGAGAGAGAGAGTGGTCTGGTCTGAGAGGCTGTCTGCTGACCACACTGTCCATTTAATCTGAGCGCACTAAAGCAGTCAAACTGGCTGAGGAGACACATCTGTTACTGTGTTGGCAGGCAGCATGAAGAACAAGCCAGGTGGAGCTGAGCCCACAAACTAGAACCGGACCGATATTGGATTTTGGAGGCCGATGCCGATACCGATATTAGGGAGTAAAAAAATTCCGATATCTATATATCGGCCGATATTCTTATATTATATATACACATTATATTACACAATGTTTTTGCAATGATCCCTCAAATATCAAACACTTGACAAAGATATGACTTGACATGACTTGAGATATGTAATGTAGGCAGGATATTTCACAGCTTATCAATAAACTTTATTGTCCAAAATGACATCAATGCAATGAAACAGTAAACTGAACTGGGAATTTAATAATTATAAATAACTAGAAATACAAAAACACAAATAGAACAAATATAAAATATAACTTGAGTTAAGAAAAAAGATCAAATATACACGACATGCTGTCTATAACTTAAAAAATACAAAATAAAAAAATATCGGCATATCGGCCAACATATCGGCCGATACCGATATATCGGTTATCGCCGATATGTTGGCCGATAATATCGGTGGACCGATATATCGGTCGGGTTCTACCACAAACTACACACCATGTGATGAGTCCATGAAGAAGAACACTGCGGCCCCTCGCTTAGAACTGGATGGCACATTAAATGATCATAATAACTAAGTATTAGTTAGTTAGTATAATAAGTTTATATCATTTTTATAGACGCTTTTTATGGAATTGTGTTGCTAGGGAACAGTTCTGAAACTATAGCTCATGTCCCGTCAGTTATTGTACATATAATGTACGAGCAAACACTGCAACAGGAACGCTGGGGGGAATATAGAATACGGATGTTGTCGAGTTGAAAGTTGAAGTGCTGCTTTACATGAAACAAATGGACAAAATCATAAATCCGAGCCAGAGTAAAAGCCCACTTATGCTTAACGTTAAATACGGACACGCATACTGAGGGAGCTTTCTGTCCGGACTCTGCGTTCATTTCGTGCGTAACTCTGCACGTTTTCTCAAAGCTTACGGAGGATACGGATGAAACGGAGCAGTACCCCACACACACACTCACACATTGGACTCTCTACTGCCCACTAGTGGATGTATTGCTTAACACGATACCAGCATGAAAGACGCACGGAAGTATGTGGGGGCAGTGACGTTTACATTGTTTGAAACAGACGCATTTATTTTCGGACGGAAAATGGAGAATATAAACGAGCTCTTAGACAGATTTGTCCGGTAAAAAGACATGAAAAAGGAAGGAAGATAAAAAAAAAATAGGTAAGGATATAATAACACTCGAGTGTAGCAACAAATCTCTATATTATGACTGTTTTGGAAGGTAGAAATGAACCTGTGTGTAGCGTAATGGGTCATACTGACAGCAACGACACATAAGATACTGCAGCTGACAGGCTAATGACATTATGTCATGTATAACAGAAAGCATAAAGACTAGTGTTCGTCTTTACTGTCTGTCAAACAGCATGTGAGAGGATGCTCTCTGTATGTCTGTATTATCATTTACGTATTGCTTTATTCAGAACAATGCAGTGTTACAGGTTAGAAGACAGGTCTTTATCAAAGAAGGTCAATTAATGCATTAACGCTCTTTTTACACAGATGTCATAGAATCAACTGATAGATTTGCTGCCATATTGTAGAAGATGGTCCCTCTGGAAGCAGCAGCCTCTAACAGAAACCTGCAGGAGTGCTCTTCTCCTCTCACAGATTGGACCCACCATCCTATCTCAAAGCCCTCTGGTATCAAAAGGTCCATCTCAGCAGCACCACGGCCCGAGGCCCGTCTGAGAGGGGCCAGCGCCTGGATAATTTTCCAATCACTATGCAGGGAATTAAACCCAGAGCAAAGCCTCATGCAAACTTCCACGGATCCAAGCTCGAGTCTTAAAAGACATTCATCTACATTATTCAATCCATTTCAACGCAACAAAGTATCTCTTACATATTCAGATTGAGCACTTTTCATTTCACAATCAAAAGCTGAAATGATGTCAGGTCGTTCATACATTATTTAAACGTTACGATCTTTTTCATTGGTCGTGAAATTATTGCTTTTTGCATTCTTTTTGTAAGTAAGACCATACGGAAATTGCTCCCTAGAAATCTGCTTTAACTCATTCATACCTGATGCAGCAGCATTTGTGTGTGTATCCCTAAGAGTCTTAAAGGGATACACACACAAATGCTGCTGCATCAGGTATGAATGAGTTA
>NC_139651.1:19002573-19032573 GCF_964638095.1 Poromitra crassiceps | reverse complement strand
AAGCACTAAGCACTAAGCACTAAGCACTAAGCACTAAGCACTAAGCGGTCTCTAAGGTTTCCTGCACGTCTGAAGGTGATGAGTGGAGGCTCGGGCAAACAGTGTCTTTGAGAGCAGGATCGCTTTTCAGAATGTCCCAATGTTTGAGAAGCGTGTGTTTGATTCGATTTGCCATGATGTTATATTCTGTAGAGAAACAGACAGGGGGAGGGGCTCTGCGCCAGGGGGAGGGGCTCTGCACCTGGGGGAGGGGCTCTGCGCCTGGGTTTTTTAGAAAGGAGGGCGTGTCTGTCAGAGCGCACCGCTCGCTGATTGGCTGCATCAATGCACCCTGCAGGATATCCTCGGCTCTAGGAAGCTTCTCCTTTCCTAAATCCTCCACAGGCTGTGGAAAGAGTGCTTTTAAACGGTTGTTTCACGCAGCACTATCATTTTAACCACACTGGCTAAATTACATTTTTCTGAAATGTGTTAAAATGAGCCAAATACACATCATTTGCATAGGGGCAGGCTACATTAAACTGAGACCACTGATGCTTTTAAAGCAACTGACAGCAGCAGGCTGGCAGCAGGGCACTGCCAAGGTGACCTTAGGGGCAACGGAGGCCTTGGCCTCCGTGAAATTGCCACCCTGGATGGTCGCCTTAAAGCAAAGCACATGATGTTGGTTTATCTGAATCCATTTGGACACAAAAGATCATATAAAATAAGTGCAATGAAAAAGACTGCCGTTATATAGTATGTTCAATTAGCCTTATTGATCAAGAATGTGTTGACCTATAACTTATATAACCTGTGGTTATTTACTATTCCCCCGGTACTACACTCCCCCTCTCTCTCTCTCGCTCTCTCTCTCACACACACGCACGCGCACACACACACACACACACACACACACACACACGCACGCACACACACACACACACACACACACAGATGGCACTTGTGGCAAAGACCTCCCATCACCCCTGCACTCTGCCCCAGTGGCTGTATAATAGATGGGCTAACCTGCTCCATGCACTGACTGGCTCTCTGTGCACTCATCAATATTTACAGCTCCCACCATGAACATCTCACGTGTAGAAAAACACCATGTCTCAAAGATGATTGTATTCTCTCTTGTATAGTAGCTTCTCTCTCTCTCTCTCTCTCTCTCTGATCAGCACTAGCACTACATGTGGTGGTGTTCCCACCATCCATCCGGGCACCACTGGCTCTGGCGTCCCACAACTGATTTCAACGTGCAAACTGTTATGGAAATTATATTGAAACTAAGATAGTGAATCTGAGAAGAAAAACACATTTTGTGTTGTTCTCGCGATCTCACGCCACTTGCCTGACTGTGTCTGCTGAGACAAATAAAGACATGAATGATCTTGTTTGAATGCAAAAGCAACCACTATAATCTACACTATACAGCATCTATAGCCTATACATTCTATATTACTATCCTATCCTATCTGTTCCTATTCTATTTCACTCTGTAACTGGCGATTTTGTAGCCTGCCTACTTGTATGTGTATTTGTGTTTCTATTAGTATTATTCTCTATTTTATGTAAAGCATCTTTGAGTAGCCTGACTTAGAAAACCTCTATTAACCCAAGTCATATCAATTATCATTTAATTTATATTGCTATAATAGCCTACCTATAATAATATGCATTATGTTCAGCTATACTGATGTTTTTCTAGGGGGAGAAAACAGATAGAAACAGATGCCAGTATTCGGCTACTCACAGAGAAACCTGCCCAGAAGGGACAGGAGTGCCTGACTCTGGGTGACGTGGTGAGAGCGAGAGCCGCGAAGCTGACGGCCAGGATCAGACTCCCCAGCACCATCTGAGAGACTCCCAGCGCCAGCATGATCCTGGTGCGCGTCCTGAACTCCCTCAGCCGGGACAGGCTGCGGGACAGCGACGCGGGGCTCAGGGACCCGCCGGGGCCACCGCGGGGCAAAGCGTTCAGCGGCATCACCACTGCTGGAGGCTGTTGTTACCGTTACCGACCGACCAACCGATCGACCGACCGGACGGACGAATGACAAAAGCAACTGCTGATCAAGAAGAGCAATAGCATCCAAAAGGCAGAACCGGAGGGGTTGGAGGTGTGTTTGAAGCAAGATAATTAATGTGGGTCACTGTCCGGTGTGAATGTTCCGCAGGAGAGTCCCCATCAATTGCGATCCGCACAGTCTCGTCTCCAATTGGAGATGCGTGTAACCATCGGATGTGCCGCAGCAGAGGTGAGAAGAAAGGTGAGGAGGAGAGAATGGACTGCGCCGAATATTGACCATAGCAGAGACGCACAAAGCGACGCGCACCTAGATGTCCAAGCAGGGATGAACAGAAGATATTCGAGTTCTGGGTGAAGAAATCCACAGAAAACGATCCATTCCTCAAAAGTCACGACGAGAGAGAGTGAGAAAAGGAAAAAAGCGCATCATCTCGCTGTCATCCAGCCTTGCTGCACCATTGTCAGGTCTCCTCTCCCCCCTGCAGGCTTTTCCAAACAACTCAAGTCGAGATGATGATGCCGAGAAGCTCGTGTGTGTAGGCTGCTGCTGGTACTGGTACTGGCAGGCGGTTAGACGCGTTAGGTGAAGCCTGCTCCTCGAAGAAAAATTGAGCGCAAATTCGTCCAAACCGCTGAAATGAACCTGAATCCTGCAGCCTCCACAACACATGCAGTCAGAGTGGCTGTATGTTTCTTTCAGAGAGAGGCAGCAGCGAGTGGGGGGGGGGTTCACTTTCACAGACGACAGCAAATCTAGCAGCAGCAGCCTGCATGAACACGTTGGCCTCATCCAGGCTCTCCGTCCTGTGGGGGAGATCATGCACACACTGCGTATTTGGAGATGTGCCACTCAGCGCGTCTATGGCGGCTGGGCTGCGTACCAATACTACGATGGCGCACACAGCCACGAGGGGAGGTGCATGGCGCTGTTCTAGATTAGGCTACTGATTAGAGGAAACATCAAAGAGCAGGGGAAACCTCAGGGAAACTAATATGACCACAGTCGAGGATCATGATTGCCAAACAAATCTACTACTACACACACACAATAAGAAGAGACACAGGCTTGAATGTATAAATGTAAAATACCCAAGTAAAAAAAAAAGAGGCGGGGCTAATTACTAATTGAACGGTATTCTCGTATATTCTCCCACTTTACATTAGCACACATGAGATACAGCTGTATCTGACACTGCTGCCACCTTTCACAAAATCACAATGCAAATGGATGTAGAGCACACAGATAATAAGCATAGATTAAAGTATAACCTACATAGATAAGCATAGATTAAAGTATAACCTGCGTAGCTGCGCACAACGCAAATCATCTTTCATGTAGGCTACATCTGCACACATTTCCGTGAATGAAAATGATCTCACCTAAGCTAACCTATAGCCTACCTCATGCATCAACCTCCTGACTGAGGACAGGCTTTCTGCAGTTTTTTTAAGGCTCATATTAATGATCACTGATTAAACATTTTAATCAAATAAAATATAGAATCAAGCTATAATATATATACTGTATATATATATATACACCCATACACACACATATATATACAATATAATAGTGTGTGTGTACATCATTTGTACATGTATATATGCCTATCCGGATATCAAAAATCTGGTGGGGCACGTGTCACACAACGGTCTATTTTCCTCCTCTTTCTCCATCAAGAAGCATTTTGCCACTTGCCAGGCAGTGCTTGCCAGGTTAAAAAGAGGTAGCGTTATGGGGGAAAAAAAACTATTAGGACTTCTATATTTTTAATCACTGACTTTACAGTCAATGTTTCTGACCTGGTGCAGATTCATAGCTCACCTGCGCCACCTAGCGGTGGAAACGGTTTGGTTAAATGCTTGAAAGAAGTTATGTGGTGGTTAACACAAGTTTATGAGACAGGGAAGTTTGTGTTCAGCAAGATCATCTTCACAAAATTAGGACCACTTATCACTTTTGAAGCAAGTTTGTTTTTACAAAAATGTACGAAAAATGCTTTTAAACTCTTAAAAGTGGTCCTCATTTGTTAAGATTATCTTGCTGAACAATCCACATACAAAAATCCCATTGCTTTTTTACACATAAGAGCCGGAAGTGTTTAAGTGTTAAATAAAGGCTAAACATTTTTTTTTATAAAGAAAACATCCAGGTCTTCCTGCAATGGAACTTTTGTAGCTCAGAGTCTAAACAAACACCCACAGTCCCCTTATTTCACAACAAGATCAATGACAGCATCATCACCCTCTATGGAAATAAACCTTCCCTAAGTAGACAAACAGCCTTTACTTTAAAAATGATTTTATTCATTAATACAGTGGTATACTTGAAAATTGTGTCGCAGAGGAGAAAAAAAAAGTCAGCCACACGTGAAGAGCTAATATCCAATTAAAGCAGTGTTATATCTAAAAAATAAAAGAGTACTGGTGTGCCATACATCATATATTGTCTATTAGTACAAAAATACATTTAAGGGCACAACAATACAGCATCCAGTATCACAAATCAATGAGGGGGACACTTTCAGACCACACCCTTTTAAAAGAGCATGTTTTAAATGCATTTAACCCAAGCACTTCCTGTTCAGTAAATAACCATAAAAAGACCTTTTGTGACCATTATATAGTGTGAATATATTGGTAGAAAAGGTGGATATATTACTGTTAGGTTACAAGTTCCAAGGCTCCAGGGTATATCCAGAATACAAAGATAACCATGTTCACTTTCTTCCACTGTTTAAAACATGTTTTCTCTAACTTTTATACAAAAAAAACAGACATACAAAATGTTCATTTACAAACAAAGAACCAAGGCAATATGCTCGCTTTTATTTACAGCCACTTCTTTTTGCTTTTCTTTTGTCTTTTCTGAATATGCATAGCAGATAAAGAGAGCATACCTTCGTTATCCTTTATCAACTGTTCTTGTGTGCTAATTAACCCAAGGTCATTTATACAGTGGGTTCACAAAATGGCAAAAGAAAACAAAACTTCATTTCACCATAATTTATCATAACTTAAAGATTTTTTTTTTCTTACTGGAAAAAGTGAATAATCTGCAGATAAGGCATCGCTGCTTGTGTTGTGTGAGAGTGTTGTAAGAGTACAAGAGAGAGAGAGACACAGACATGAGGAAGGAACTGAGCAGGTTTTTGGACCTGAGTAAAGCACATGCATAGATCTCCCTCAGGCTAGAAGGAGAGTTGTGGTCCTCGGTAAGAAGTAAACCTACAGGATATTGCTGTAGGAGAGGAAGGATAGAGGGAAGGAAGGAAGAACCGTTCTAGAAGCTGCTTGGCTTCATAATCCAGCTCACATTATGCCAACACCTTCATAGCAACATATCTGCAACGGACACTTAACAAACATTACCGTCATCGGTTCAATCTTTCATCTTCAGCCACCATCACTGCAGTCTGCCTCACCTCCTCCTCCGTCTCAAACCTTCACACAAACCCCCTCAATGAAAAGTCATGTGGAAACAATGTGACGATATAACAGTTATGGTCAGTCAGTCAGTCACAACTGTAACACAACAGATGTAGACTGATCATTTTGATTCATAGCACTGTAAAATCTCAGTGAATTGAAAATAATATCTATACTACTATATATACTGTATGCATATATAGCATAAATACACCTACGTAAGTTTTAGGTATGGACTTGAATGGTAGGTACAGCCTACATTTATATCGATGTGAAGATGACGTTCATAAACGTTGGCATATAATATATGGTGTGCTCGTTCCTCAGTGGCATCGGGCGAGAAGAACTCCATCAATGTTAGAGAGTTTGTCAGTTTCCATTTGAGCTCAAAACTTCAACATGGAGGAAGAGTTTAAAGGGGCAGCTTGTAACGATCAGCTTCATCAGTGTCTTTTGTCTTCTTCCATGGGTGCAGGAAACAGCGCTGGCTGAATCTTCTTCATATTTATCTGTGTGTGTGTGTGTGTGTGTGTGTGTGTGTGTGTGTGTGTGTACACGTGTGTGTGCAGGTGGAGTCCATCCTCTTCATTTTGGCCCCCATGGTTGGACATTCAGTAACATCACCCCCTGCTGGCCTGTCCTTAAAAGTGGTCAATGAGCACAGAGACGCAGTTGGCTCCCACTAGGTAGTTGGGGTCCCCGGGGAGAGACTTGTTCTGCCAGCTTTTGGGGTCACCTGGGGACAGACAGACAGGGGACAGACAGAGAGAGACAGACAGGGGACAGACAGAGAGACAGAGGACTGTGAGCGATAACCACATGCAGCGCAACACATTCCGTGTAAAAGGCAAAGCCGCAACATGTTTTATATGCACTTTTAATTGCCAATCCCCATAAAGTGTTTGCACTGTGGGTTGACGACTAAATCGACATTAAAAACCTATTGTACGAGTAAGACATGAACTATTACTCTCATTTCAAAATGGCAATGACCCCAGGATCATATCTTTGTCTACAAGCCATATGCTGAGTAATGATGGCCCAAATCCAAGCACCATAATATAGAGATTGGTCAAAACAATTTCATATTTTTATGACGTCTCTCTTCCCTGGCCTCTTGTTGATTGTAAATTAAACGTGTCTTCACTGCGACGCCGGAGTGTAATTGTAATTACAAAGTTACAGGCCTGTGTCGTGTGTCAAGGAGAAAGTTCCAGCAAAGAGTATCTCTGAGATCATACTGTATATTCAACATATTTACAGCCTACTCACTGAAGTTCAGTGTCGATATTTGAAATCCGAAATCCTGAATTTGGACCATTTTCCACCTGTTAACATCGTATCGAGAGATGCAGTGTAATTTGATATGATATTCCTAATAGCTTTAAGAGACAAGAAATGCTTCATCCAACATCTGATCAGTTTGATGTGATTTCCAGATCAAATTCTGTAGAGAAATTCAAGAGTTCTTTTACACTCTCAACAGAACTGGTAGTCTTCCCAAGGAGCTGAACTGTATCGTACAGGAGTGGCTCTATCCTCAGGGCTACAAAGACGAAAGAAAGCCGCACACATCCAGATAAGCTCATGTGTCCTCAGGCTGTACATGAACACACTGATCTGCACAACATTCATATCTAACTCCAAACAGATGCAAGAGAGGCAATAAGACGAGAGGGGAGCCGGGGGAGAGGAGGAGAGAGGTGAAGGGAGAGTCGAGGGGATCTGCAGAGAGGACAGGAAGGAGCTGGAGACTGGCCTTGTTTCACAATAAGAGGATTATGACACAGTCTGATAATCCTCCCACAATGCAGCAGGACAACAGAGCGGGCGGCCGTCTCTTTCAGCCCTTCAAGGCTCATCCGAAAAAATGAGGCTAATTAACAGCTAATCCTGACCACTGCCAAAATGAGCAGTTTAAGGAGAGACAGTATTAAGAAAGAGAAAAGGGGCTAAGAGGGAGACACATAGAAGAAGTCCTCCAATCCACCTATAGATATATATCTATAGATATATATATTTGTTCTTTGTGTTCTGAAAAACACTGAAAAAATAAAATGTTGAGAGAAATAGGTGCACTCTATGACCAGCAATGTGATCTAAAATAGTTAGTCATTTTTCATTTCAGCTTGACTTTAAGATGCTACGCATCAGGTTTTGTCTTTAATATATTGCCACAGAAGCAGACCTGATGATGGATTCTAATAGTCCATGGGCCAAACCCCAAAATTTCATATATCGGTACCACTCAAGTGGGCAAATTCTAATCATGATTTTTGAACAGGTATATATCCATAGATGATATTTTAGTATGATAGCCTTTGCAGAATGGCAGCTTTGTCACAGTTATCAGCTCATGAAGTTAGCTAGCCTCTACAATAAATTGGATTCTAGGCGTTGATGCATATCCTATTCTAGGCTCATTTTCAGGACCTTTACTCATGTTCTATGTTTGACAGCATTTGAACAGGTAGCTTCTTAGCTTTCATTTAAGCTCAGTTGTGAGTCTGTCTGACAAAGAAAGAGGTCACATGGGCTCTTCAAAGTGTCAGTGATGTTCATTTTTCCACAATTTTCGCCTAAATTATAGTCTTTATTTCAGCACTGTGGCATCGAACATCACGGACACAAACAACAAACACTGGAATACTCATAGGACTATAAGGTTTCAGAAAATGTATAATGTACTCATACTATCCCATTATAACAGGTGAATTTGGCCCTTAACTCATTGAGTGCCAAGGACGTCGATCGACGTCAAAGTAAATAGTGACGTAGAGTGCCAACGACGTCGATCAACGTCAAATGCGTTTTTTGACGGTGGGACGTGGATCAAAGCCTCCTGCATCTCCTGTACAAATATTGTAGCTATTGAAGGTGTATAACCTATTTTACGGACTCATTAGGTGGCGACAGTGCTCTCCAGATTAGAGAAAGGTCAGGAAAACAGCAGGAAAAAGCCCCATGATGAAAGAGAAACCGCTCATGCTGCAGCCAGAGCCATATAGATTGCTCTGGCTGCAGCTGACGTTGGCTGCGAACAGCAGTCAATCCGCTCCCACAACTGAGCCCCTCTGCCTCTGTCTGTCTGTCTGCATAGTTTCTCCACACGATTAGCCGCCAGAAAAGCAGCACCCGACACTGAAAAGCCAAACCATTCTCAGCAGTCCGGTTTGGCTTTTCCATGTTGCGCTGGGAGCCGGCGCACAAAAACGGAGCACTCAGAAAATAGACGCTGGGTGCGTGAGGCTGTGTGTTAGTGTGGGGAGGAGTTTGCAGCTGAGGGGGGGGGGAGAGGGGGGTGGGGCACGCAGGGCACCACACAACTACACCACGTCACTACATCAGAAAATATTAGCTAGAGTCAGTGAGTGTGCTTGAAATGCTTCATTTCACAAAAGGCTGAATATCTCAGCTTCTAATTTGAAACGCCTGAAAACAACCTATCTTCTCCGGCTCATAACTAAAGAACGGAAAATGGTATCAATAAACTTTTTTTTGCTGATGATACAATAGAGTCTCCTTGTTCTTTGTGCGTGTTTGGTGTTTACATAGTAATATCACACAATATTCTGTGGGCCTCGAGAAATCACTGAAAACGCTCTGAAACTCTGGCACTGGGAGCGTCCGTTCTCCAAAAGTGGCTGGCACTCAATGAGTTAAGGTAGAAGAATTACCGTAAATTCCGGACTATAAGCCGCGGCTTTTTTCCCGTTTTTTGGCCCCTGCGGCTTATATAACGGTGCGGCTTATCTATGGATTTTTTCAGAAAAAAAAAAAAAAATACAAATAAAATCTCTCTTTTTTAGCACTCTTTCTAACTATAAATCCACTTCTGTTTTAATTTCCTCTCTTGCCCTCTTTTCACCACACCGCGGACACTGTGTGCACTGTAAAAATAAACAACGGTGGTGTTGTGTTATGTTGTTTTGTTGAAATGTTACGGTAATACGGTAAATGGGAGCTTCCTCAAACAGCCATCTCTTTCCCGACAATCCCCTCTGTGCGTGACCACTTACATATGGTAATTACGGTAAGCAAACGGCCACTCGGCCATCAACTCCCTCCCCCGACTACCAGGAGAAAATCACAAACTTCGGCGAATTCACACAAAGGAAGATCAAGGAATATTCACAACAAGACGAGCAGTAGAAGCAACACTCTCACTTACCATGGGGAAGGTACGCAGAAATTCACACGACGCAGCTTTCAAGTTGAAAGCAGTCAATCTCGCATTAAAAGAGGGAAACAGAGCAGCCGCGCGTAACCTGGGCATCGATGAGTCAATGGTGAGGCGTTGGACGGTGCAGCAGGAGGAACTGTCTCAGTGCAAGAAGACCAAAAAGTCCTTCAGAGGTCATAAAAGCATCCACAATCACCAACGGGTTCCAAAACGCTGGACTGCTGCGGGATGAAGAGGATGACGCCGCCACAGCTGGCGCTGAGGGCCGTCAGAGGCTTCAGAGGCTGTTCGATGCCGACAGTGACGAAGAGGAGTTCGTTGGTTTTGAGTGACAATGAAGGAGAGAGGAGAGTGGTTGACGAAGCCACCCTGAACCTGTTCGTTTCCGACACTGAAGATGAGGACTTTGGTGGTTTCAGTACGCAGGAAGAAGAGGAAGACGAGGATTAGTGACTTGACTTCTCTGGTTACAGGTTTGCTGCACATATAGCCTATTGTTGTGTGATTTTGTCTGGGGATTAGTGACCTGACTTTTGTTTTGTTTTGTTGAAATGTTAATAAATGGGAGCTTCCCCAAACAGCCATCTCTTTCCCGACATTCCTCTCTGTGCACGAACCCTTTCATATGGTAATTAAACATCAAAACACCCGCGGCTTATAGACCGGTGCGGCTTATATAAGAAAAAAATAGTCAATTTTGGTCCCGCGGCTTATATACCGGTGCGCCTTATAGTCCGGAATTTACGGTACTTCACGAGGGAAATGGGCCAGAGCCCAACATTTAACATATCAGTACCAGCCGGGTGGGCAAATTCTACTTGTGATTTTTTAAATTAATATACATCCCTAGATTATGTTTTTAAATGATAGACCTTGATGCCTGTGGAAAGGCTATCATATATTAATTTACTTATATTGGCCCTATAAACAATTGAGTATAGGTAAGGTTTTGCCCACCCAGATGGTACTGATATCTGGTCTGGCCCACGGACTAGAATGTGTGGTTTTGTGGTCTGCTTGGTCCTTATATTAGTGCAAAGTAACTACTTCAATCGGTCAAGACTCACCTCCGCAGCAGGTAAGAAATACAAAGTAACTCACATGGTCAGAAAATAGAAAATGGCAGCAGAGGTTCTTATTCCAATTTATGGCAATAAAAAAGATGAGAAAATCCCTGCAGTCTTCCTCTAAAGCAGAATCTAGTCACATCTCATTTTCCAGATTATCAGGTCAAAAATGGTTCGATTAAGCGACTGAGTGATTAAGTGTAGAGAGCAAAGTGAATATTAACTCACAGTGGAGTGATAGTATTTGGAAGAGATCGCCCTGCCTGCACTCTCTGCCTAGAGTCGAGTAGAGTTGGCTATCCAATTTTCACAACCACACATTTTTACTATAAACAAACTACTAAGACCAGGGGCAGAACACAATTTCTCGTCACCTTAAAGCCCCAATCAGTAAGATTTTTGACATTTTTTACATTAATATAAGAGCTTTTTAGTCACAGGACATGGTAGATTGACTTGTAATAGGGAGACCCTCGTCTTTATTTATCCCACACCGCCCTCCATTGGCCAGCACTGGGACTAAGCAAGTTGTCTGCCCCGTCCCGTAGCAAGAAAAAAAAAAAAAAAACAGGACGTGCGCATGCGCTGTACAGCGGAAGCGCTGTCTGCATGAAAACAAGGAAGTAACTCGATTCGGATTTGCTACGAAAATGATGTTTCACGGGACTATGCATTATTA
Source organism: Poromitra crassiceps (assembly GCF_964638095.1). Taxonomy (NCBI): domain Eukaryota; kingdom Metazoa; phylum Chordata; class Actinopteri; order Beryciformes; family Melamphaidae; genus Poromitra; species Poromitra crassiceps. Next base: position 19,021,201 of record NC_139651.1, on the reverse strand, counting down.
TTTCATCACGTGGTGAGTACCCGATGTCACAACATGTACATAGAGCTTTCTGGCGCTGTGTTTTGTTGACTTTGAACGGCGATATCGTTATCGATACTATTGCACGCAGAGGGCGCAGTGGAAAACTTACTGAATGGGGCTTTAAAGCTACTTTGAAAGAAGGAATAATGTATTTTTAACAAGGTAGCTAAATTTAGATCACTATTTTTGTTTTGTCCTGTTAACAGATAGCATTACATTGTTGTCCGTTTCATTTACAGAATGAGGAAAGACAGTATGAATTGTGACAGTGTCCCACTGTCAAGAGGAGGTGTAGAAGCTGTTCTTCAGGTCGAGGTTTGGGCGGCTCTGTGAGAAAGATCACTTGTAGCAGAGGAGCATGCAGCATGAGTTCTACGTGATGGAATGACAGCCTTGTAGCAGCTGGGACATGCATGTGTCATCAAGTCACTAAAACGTGTCGAGGTGAATCAGAGGTGAAAAACAAGAGAAATACTACAACTTAAGAGCCATGAGGAGAGACTTTGATCTGAACACCACATCAAGTCAACCAGCATGTAAGAGCCATGAGGAGAGACTTTGATCTGAACACCACATCAAGTCAACCAGCATGTAAGAGCCATGAGGAGAGACTTTGATCTGAACACCACATCAAGTCAACCAGTGGAGGATGAGGAAATAGGTGAGTTAAACAAGTATAAATGAATGATGAAAATGAATCAAACCAAGATCACATGAATGAAAAGACAGATTTTTCCCCCTAGATTGGTTTTCAGACAGACACCAAAGTGATCAAAATCTATCAAGTCGTCATATTTATCAGTTGAGACTGTCGTTAAGGAACAAACCAAAACTAGGGGAAAAAAAACTGATGCAACAGTTGAACAGACCCACAAGCATCAATTTGTCACACAGCCAGCCCAAAAGAGCCCAAAGAACAGAGAGAGGACAGCATACCCGACGAGGAGTCGGAGGATTTGAGAGCAAAAGACCAACCATCAGGGGTCATAGACGCACAGTGAGGTAAGCGCAGCTCCACAGGCTTCAGGAACTTCAGGCCGTGAGGTCCACACATCACCAGGGGGCTGAGCAGAGTCTCTCCTGAAAACACAGCAGACAGAGGGACAGACAGAGGGACAGACAGAGGGACAGGTGGACACTCATTAAAGGATCTACAGTATCAAATAACACATTTCAATACACTTTCCCCACAGGTGGCCTTCAATGGGTGGTGCATAATGCTAGAAAACACCAACCAGAGGAGACACTAGTGCAGCAACCAGGACACATAGAATGTGGCTTCCCACCTGTATGGACGCCCGACCAAGCCAGAGGCAACATGGGGCACGAACCTGCAACCCTCATGTTGGTAGGCAGAGAAATCTACCGCTGCGCTACCCGGACGCCCCAGAAAACAGAATGTTTAATTTATGAAAAGCATCCGTCAGGTTTCCCAGACTCAAGGGCAGTTTAGAGTCCAGCGATTGATCATCGCCCGACGGGCATCGCTGAACGTGACGTCCATTCCAGTGTCGCTCGACGCTGCTTTTGGACGCTATCGCTCGTAAAAAGTATAAACACCTAGGTCGGCGATCCTCAAAGTCCGGACTCCGGTCCGCATCCGGACCGAGATGCCGTCCTATCCGGACCGAGCCCTGTAACCTACAAATCATTGATAACTTACATTTTCACGGAGCGTTTCTATTTTAACCGGCACATGCTTTTCTAGTCTTTACGGTAATACTGGTTCATCTGCCAGGAAGCTCACAGACCAATGCATGCGCTGTAAATCATCACACGTGGTGCTACTCGGCCAATCAAATAAGCGAATCGTTTCTCTCTGTTGCTTCGTTCTCAGTGGTGCTGCGAGACACACGGACAGAGGCGAGTTGAGGCGAGAGATAGTAATTTCACATGGTGTGCTCAAAAGAAACCACTCTTACATGTCCATTCATTGTTCTTACGGGCAGATCAAAACCAGTATGTCTCGTGTGAAGTGCGGTGCGATCCTGACCGGTCTATGGAAGCGCCACACATGAGCAAACACACACCAGGGCACACTCACTGCCCAACGCAAGGGCATGCGAGGTTTGCATTGCAATTGCATTGATCGACAGACAGACCGACAGACAGATACGGAGCTCACTTATCTCAAGAGAAAAGGTTGTTTGTTGGCTGAGAGTGTTAAATGTGAAATGGAGTGAAGAAAAGGGGAAACGCATTTCTCTTAAATTAAAGCACTTCATTTTAAGATGCACATTTTTCCAAAGCACTCTGTTGTATGTTATTTGTAAATGCATTATTTTACTTGAAATGAGAAAAGAACATTTATTTATTATAGTAGGCTAGTTATGTAGCTATAATTAATCCAGTTAAATATGAAAACTGTAAATAAGCATTGTTGATGTTTATTTTGATTTAACAGTCAGTTGTTGACATACAGACGTACTATTAGGCTACTTCAATCATTGAGTTCAATGGCACTGAATCATAGCGCAAGCTACGTTACAATGTTCCGGACCTTTGCTTGAGGACATTTTCTCTAACTGGACCTTTTTGAATTTTAATTGAGTGCCCCTGACCTAGGTGATAGGAGAATGCATCGCAGAGGCACAGAGCATGATGTGTTGTGATATTTTCACATGGATTAATGCTGGACAGACAGACAGAGAAGCTGCCAGTCAAGGTACAACGTTACCGTTTTGATTGCAACATTACAAAACTGTCTATCTGCTTGCTAACATGCTGTATGATTATCCATGCTAACGATGTGGTAGCTGTTACTTACCGTCTGTGTTAGGGCTGTTGAAACGAATTTTGATATTCGAATATTATTCGAATTTAATAATTATGAACGAAATTCGATTATTATTATTTTTTAAAAACGAATATTTATTTATTTAAAAAATTTTTTTTTTTTTTTTTTTTTAGAACACTAGAACAGTGACAAGTTCTGACAACATACTTGAAGAAAAGAGTATTAACTGAAGTTGACTGTTGAAGCTGCTATACTGATGTAAACCTACCTGTAGCTCTTAAAATGTATGTTCATTCATTGTTAACTGAAGTTGACTGTTGAAGCTGCTATACTGAATGTAAACCTGTAGCTCTTAAGTGCAATACGTGACTGATTTTTTTTGTTCATGGCTCATTGTTGTTTTGGCAAAGTTTACTTATTTGTTTATTGATAAGGAGCTCAAACAAAGGCTGTGTCTTTTTTTTATTATCAATTATTTTATTTTAGCATTTCAGACAGCACCAATACATCACTGATGAATATTAACTAAGCTCTGGTTATCTGACCTATTTTCTAATGCAATGAATGTATGTACATTGTACAAGGAACATGTTTTCTTAAATAAACATCATTGCTGGACTATTTGTGATAAGCCTAATATTATTTTGAATATTCATCCACCATTCACTTTTCTACATTTGGTAAAATGCTTAGAAAAAGTTTTACTTGGTCAAACCCAAAGATTCAGCTATATTTAGAATCAGAACATAACATAAGAGAAGACAACAATTCACTCAGACCAAATTTTTTTTTTTTTTTTTTTTTTTTTAAATTCAATTAAAAATTAATTAAAATATTCGAATATAATTCGAATATTAAAATGTATAAAGCACTGAAATTCGAATTTGATTATAGAGGGAGATTGACAGCCCTAGTCTGTGTTGAGAATGTCCTCTTTCCAGGCATTTGCCTTTTTAACAGCATCTTTATAATCTGCCCGGTCATTTAGGCCAAAGGCACGGGGACCGTGTCATTGTGTTTATCAAGTTTTCAACAAATATGTGATCTTCTTCCATTGTTAATTCAACTAGCTAGCTAACTAGTGGCTTCAGAAACTGCGGTAGGAGAGAAACAAATTGTGGTTGTCGTGACAACGAAGCTAACGATGGGGTCAAAGTTGAATCCAGATGAAGTCTTGACGATGGTCGCAACGTTCATCACAACGATGGCATATCGCCCATCGCTGGAAGTATAAACACTTGTCGTTATCACGGACGATGGAATGTGATCATGGTCGGTCGCAACGACCATAAATCACTGGACTCTAAACTGCCCTTCACTTGGACAATTCAAGGACTTTTCAGCGACTGTCATAGTTTCCTGTTTCGTGAAATTTAACAGCTCAAAATTGGACTGTTTTGGGGGTAAGACTTGAGATTGGTCAGAATTAGACCTCATACAGACTTCAGTCAATTCAATGCAGACGCAATCCTCATGAAATCCTTCCTTTTTAAACTGCAGGGTAACAGGGTTAACAGGGTTCCTCAGGAAATAGAATCATTGATCCAGAGATTAATACTGATGAATTTGGGAAAATCATGTACTTTCAAAATTAATTCTCAAAAATATTTAATGCCTTATTTTATTTTTCTCAAATCCACAAAGTTTCACGGCCTGTGGGAATCCTGACCCAACAGATCTGCTGCTTTCTCCATTCACTCCATCTCCTGAGATGTTACCTGGTTTCTCCATTCACTCCTTCATCTCCTGAGATGTTACCTTTCTCTTTGTCCAGTGGGGGCAGGATGCTGTTGTCTCGGCAGACCTTGAAGTAGATCTCCTGCTCCACGCCGTCGGGGATGGCACCCTGTGGGATGATAATGCTGACACCCGTCTCGATGGAGCTCAGCACGCCGCCGTTACAGTTGAAGATCCCTCGCGCGGTCGCCACCACCGTATGGCCTTCGTCGTCGTCGTCGTCGTCCAGGGCACTGGGGCTGTAAGAGAGAGACCGTTAAGAGTCAAATATTCCACAGAAAACCTGGGCGTTTATTTCTGTGGTCGGAGTGAGAGGTGCGGCTGTGTTGTTACCTCACAGGGATGGCCTTAGGCACGGCGTTGATGTTGTTGTGCTGGTATTTGGAGCGGTGGTCCATAGTGCGAGTGAACGTGTCCAGGCCGCTGTCCTGGTCTGCGTTCTGGGGCTGTGGGGAGACCTGAGGCTTCACTGGGCTGGGGCTCGGACCCTGTTGCAATCACAACACAGTTAGCTATCAGCCTGTATCAGTGTTCTAGTCAAGTGACAAGTCACTATATCTCGAGTCTGACTTGAGTCTTGACGCCCCAGTGTTCGAGTCCGTACAGTAGGTACAGTAAGGCATTGCTCATTATGCTGCTACTTCATAGAAAAATGTAGAAAAAGAAAAAACGGGCTGTCCCAACCACAGAGCTCTTGAAAATGATATATAGATAAGTGTGGCTGCCAGCTGACTCATCTGAGTCTCTTTAAACAGCGGCACTATAAAAGGACTGCCTACCTTTGGAGCCAACTCTGGTTTGTCGTTGGGCAACAGGTTGTGGTTGAATTTGGGACTGTCGAACTTGCGCTCGAACGGCCTGGCAGAGGTGGTGTAGGGCTTGGGGACGTAGCGGTTGTAGCTGGAGGCTGGCGGGGCCGTGGTAGCGCCCGGCGTCTTGGGAGGCTGCTCGCTGGTGCCGTTCACCGGAGACTTCTCAGGGAAACTCTTGTGAGGCAGGAAGTTGGTCTGGACAGTGTCCTCTCGCGCGGGAGGCTTGGCTGTGGGAGAACCACGAGGATCAGCCCAACGAACTCAATGTGTTGGTGTGTTTCTCATGTGTAGTTATGTTCACATATACTGTACATACTGTACTGTTGGCCTAAATGGTCGTGAGAGTGAATGATGCATCTTCAGGTGATCACAATCTTGTGTCAATATTTGATCTTGACTAAAATAGTTTTTGATGCGAGGACATGAACGTTACCTTCAGGTGCGCTGGGTTTGGGCAGTGTGGCTGGTGGGAGTGCAGGGGTCACCTGGGGAATCGGTTCGTATCTCTTCTCCACTGGACTTAGTTTCTCCATCGAGTCCGTCCTGTAGCACGAGAGCATTTTGCATCAATTGAAATATATAAATTACTTCACAAATTAACATAGAAATCAGCAAATTACACTTAATATTCTCACACTGTACATTCTTGGGGGGGAAAAGCCAAATAAGTTTCCAGAAAGCTAATTGACATTCATAATATGCATTCATAATGTCTTCCCCAAAATCCACTCTCATTTAACATAATTTCCATTTTCACTCCTGAAGCAATTTATCATCATCAGAGGATTTACAGCTAAATGCTTTCATATCATTATCTCTACTAGCATAATTAGAGAGCGATTCTGGCGCGGTGCACAACTTGCAGTTGAGCAGGCGAGGTCGCGTCTAGACCCTGAGGCCCGAACCAACGAGGCACGCACGGTAGAAATGACCGATGAGGAGCAGGAGGAGGACGACAACGACGAGGAGGCACGATAGGAATGAGCACTGCCAGTGGCCGAGGGACGCTAGAAAGGAGTGAGCGCAGCACACTCTGTTTCTAGTGACGCAGTAATGCGTCAAAAAAGTATGTGCACAGTTTAACACATGCATGCTAAAGTGCTCCCACATGCAGGTGTGTACGCAGGTGTGTTACATGCTAAAGTGCTCCCACATGCAGGTGTGTACGCGGGTGTGTTACATGCTAAAGTGCTCCCACATGCAGGTGTGTACGCAGGTGTGTTACATGCTAAAGTGCTCCCACATGCAGGTGTGTACGCAGGTGTGTTACATGCTAAAGTGCTCCCACATGCAGGTGTGTACGCAGGTGTGTTACATGCTAAAGTGCTCCCACATGCAGGTGTGTACGCGGGTGTGTTACATGCTAAAGTGCTCCCACATGCAGGTGTGTACGCGGGTGTGTTACATGCTAAAGTGCTCCCACATGCAGGTGTGTACGCGGGTGTGTTACATGCTAAAGTGCTCCCACATGCAGGTGTGTACGCAGGTGTGTTACATGCTAAAGTGCTCCCACATGCAGGTGTGTACGCAGGTGTGTTACATGCTAAAGTGCTCCCACATGCAGGTGTGTACGCGGGTGTGTTACATGCTAAAGTGCTCCCACATGCAGGTGTGTACGCGGGTGTGTTACATGCTAAAGTGCTCCCACATGCAGGTGTGTACGCGGGTGTGTTACATGCTAAAGTGCTCCCACATGCAGGTGTGTACGCGGGTGTGTTACATGCTAAAGTGCTCCCACATGCAGGTGTGTACGCAGGTGTGTTACATGCTAAAGTGCTCCCACATGCAGGTGTGTACGCAGGTGTGTTACATGCTAAAGTGCTCCCACATGCAGGTGTGTACGCGGGTGTGTTACATGCTAAAGTGCTCCCACATGCAGGTGTGTACGCAGGTGTGTTACATGCTAAAGTGCTCCCACATGCAGGTGTGTACGCAGGTGTGTTACATGCTAAAGTGCTCCCACATGCAGGTGTGTACGCAGGTGTGTTACATGCTAAAGTGCTCCCACATGCAGGTGTGTACGCAGGTGTGTTACATGCTAAAGTGCTCCCACATGCAGGTGTGTTACCTGGGGTAGGGGTAGCTGTAGCCAGGCTGTGCTTGTTGTTGTGACTGTGGTTTTCCTGGCAGCTGGAGCCGGTCAAAGTAAGACAGCTGTTTCCTGTAGTACTCCTCGTCCTCATCGGGGTCGTAATGGTTGGACCGCACGATGTCATCGGCCACCTTGGGCTGAGGCTTCTGTGGCTCCGGGGCTCTGAGGCGGGAGTGACAGGAGGACAAAGTCAGGAAGGTAGAGAATAAGGTGAAGTGTTGCTTATGTTTTTATGTATTTTACATATTTTTATCTATGTTATTGTGTTGTTTATTTTTCTTCTGTATAGCACTTTGGTCATCTGTGGTTGTTTTAAAACGCTTTATAAATAAAGCTGGATTGGATTTGGAGTTTGTAATGACCTTAAATATATATGGCCAAAATGAATGGGCTTAAGCACAATGGGTAACTGTGTGATGTTACAGTGACTAGTTGCAGTGTGCAGATAGTTGTACTCTGAGATGTCAGGGGGACTTCAGTAACGGCAGTAGAACTTACCTGAAGTTCTTCTCCTGATCCAGGTTGCTCAGAGAGTTCGCTTTGGGGATTCCTCCACCTGGCTTCACAGGCAAATCAGCTGCCTAGAATAACACAACACAATGGACATGATGAGAAGGAGAAGAAGAAGCCCTGAATGATCTGCATGTGTATTTCTAAGGTGCCCACTTCCTCTATGTGCTGAAGTCTTTTTGAAAAGCTACCAAAGTTGTAACTGCTGTAAGTGAGTAGGTGACCCTGGAAGCAGGTGTGCAGAGCCAAGTGATTTACCCTGTTCCCTGCTGGTTCCCCGGCCTCTCTGGCTCGGTCCACAGACACCGAGCGTTTGTTCTCAAACATCTTGACACGGGTCAGCACCGACTGTGGCCGCATGGCCGGGTCGTCCTCCTGCTGCTGCTGGCCTCTGGGCGGAGCTGGGAGAGGCTTGGGGGCGTCGCCGGGGGAAGGTGAGGGAGCCTCTGCTTTGGGAGGAGGCGGGGTCTGGCTGGGCTCAGAGTTAGCAGGAGTGCTGTCATACTGCTGCTGCGCTTTGTAGCCTCTGTGCTGAGGCGGGGGTCCCTGGTTGTAGGCGGGCCGCTGGGCGGCGGGTTCCGGGGAGCGGGAGGCCGGGGAGTAGGCGGCCGGGAGAGGCTCCTGCTCATAACGCGGTCGCAGGTCGTACCCCGGCCCAGGAGGCGGGGGCTCGTCGTAACGAACGGGCGCAGGACCTGCCGGTTTACCGTAGCGGGGACGTCCGTCGAAGCCCTGCTGAGGAGGCGGGGCTTCGTCGTAGCGCTGAGGGGGTGGGGCTTCGTCGTAGCGCTGAGCGGGCGGGGCTTCGTCGTAGCGCTGAGCGGGCGGGGCTTCGTCGTAGCGCTGAGGGGGCAGGGCTTCGTCGTAGCGCTGAGCGGGTGGGGCTTCGTCGTAGCGCTGAGGGGGCGGGGCTTCGTCGTAGCGCTGAGGGGGGCTGTACTGGCGTTCGGGGCCGTCGCCGTAGGGCAGGCGGGGGTCGTAGCCCTGGGGGGCTGCAGTAGCGGCAGGCTGACTGTAGGGGTTCCACTGCTGCTGCTCGTAGTGAGGCGTGTTGTTGTTCTCGTAGGGCAGGTGGTGAGAGTCATAGTTGCGGTACTTTGGTTCCCGGTAGCCGCCTCCGCTGCTGACGCCGCTGCTGCTGAGGTCGTAGCGACTGGGCGGATGGTCGTAATCTCTGTACGGCTGCTGGTCGGGGAGGAACGCCGGCTCCGCGTCGTGAGTCACAGGCTTCATGCCGTGACTGCTTCTCCCTGCGCTGTCCGTGCTGTACGGATCCTTCTGGAACATCTAACAGGGGGAAAAAAACATAGGAGAAGACAGTTAACAACTAGGTAGCATCCACCAACATACTGGACATACATGAAATGTAATATAAAATAACTGCACGTAGAAAATCAGGTAAAGGAGAATATTACAAGAAGTCAGTGAAATGAATTGCAGAAGAGGAAAATAGAAGGGAGAGACCTGAAATAGAGAAACTGAGAGGGAGGAGTTACTGAGAGGGAGGAGTTACTGCTCAGATTGTATACAAGAAATCACGGCAACCTCAGCAACAGCCAAACGCACATCAGAGCAGCTCAGTGCAACATCACATCACAACATACAGCAGCACTGCAACTGACTCAGTGCAACATCACATCACAACATACAGCAGCACTGCAACTGACTCAGTGCAACATCACATCACAACATACAGCAGCACTGCAACTGAAACACTCCAAAGAAAAAAAACAAGTCCAAAGTTGGTCAAATAAATAGAATCAAACTAAACAATGGGATACATTTTTCTTGTCTCAATTCACATGCTGTGTGGAAATTGTATAGAAAACAGTACTGTTAGATTACGTACAGAGGGTGTATATAATAATTGTCTAATCTTTCTAGAAATTAGAGTATATTTTTAATAACTGTTGTTCATGTGAATGTGTAGTATTATTCATATTGTTGTATTGTCTGTCTTGGACCCCAGGAAGACTAGCTTGGTGTTCAGGTATCAGCTAATGGTGATCAAATCAATTAATAAACCAATATCTGAGCACCCACTGCATGTTGATTTACAAAGAAAATGTCACCCACCGTCTTAGTGCAATTATATGACAACTTAAAATATCTGCAGTAATATTTCACTTTACAAGCACATATCCATTGTACAAACTAAACCATATTTAAAATCCTGATATTTGAGAAGTAACCATTAGTTTATGCGTCCAAATTTGAAGAACGTTTCGGTTGAGCTGTTCTTGGTGACATGGCTACATTTCAAATGCAGGAATAAATGTAGAGATGATAGCAGAAAACATAACAGCTGCTTTAGAAAGAAAATGGTCCATTCAGTTCTGCTGTAACCGACACACCACAAACACATCTACTTCTAGTGGTTAACAACAGACGACGAGTCAAACGTGTTGCAGCCATGCAAGAAGGTAAAGCAACAGTGAGAGGAGAGAGCCTGACCATCCCCAACTGCTCTTCTACATCATGTACCAAGACAACCATCACCTCCAAGACCACTGTTGTTCACCAGCGTTTACTCCCACTCTGGCACGTGCACACACACACACACACACACACACACACACACACACACACACACACAGACACACACACACACACACACACACGCACACACACACACACAGACACACACACACACACACACACACACACACGCACACACACACACACACACACACACGGGATGCACCGATCCACATTTTTTCACTTCCGATCCGATTCCGATACCTGAATTTGGATATCTGCCGATACCGATATTATTGCGATACCAATATTTTTCTTGAATATACAGTATAGGCAAAGATTTGGCCAATTAAAGATTTCTTTTAAAAATATACCTTGCAAAAAGCAGACAAAATTAAGAAAATATACAAGGCAAAGAAGGATACTATTATACATGGGCAAATTACGGCCAGCGCCCCTGTGCGGCCCGCGCTGGAATTGCAAAAAATACCCCCCCCCCCATTCCGATCCGATTAATGAATTAGTGCCAATATCGGCACCCAATACCGATATTGGATCGGACCCATCCCTAACACACACACGCACACACACACACACATCTCTGTCTCTTCAGGGCAGCATTGTGGTCAGCAGACATGCAGGGCAGAAGGAGAGAGACAGAAGCGTGGCAGCAGCAGGAGGTAGGTAGGTAGACAGGCAGCAGCAGCAGCAGCACAGGAGATGAGCCAGGTCAGACCGAGCTGAGCTGAGCTGAGCCGGGCCGGGTCACGGAGGTGTCCGGTGACGGTCAGATGATGGATACCTTTGGTTCTGAACTGGGCAGTCCGGACTGTAGAGGTTCTGGTGTGACGCTCTGAGGGGCTAGCTCAGGGGTGGGCCTCCTATGTGAGCCAGCCTCAGGGCTGGGGCTGGGCTGGCTGTGGGGAGGAGGTGCGGCAGCCTCCTCAGGGCTCAAACCCCCTACAGTGTTTACAATGACGTCGTAAGCAGGGGGCGCTGTCTCAGGCTGCTGGGGGAGGCTAGGGACGGCAGCAGCCTCTGCTTTCTGTGAAGTGGTTCAGAAAGGTTTAATAACACGCGCCACTCCCTCCACAGCCCCTCTGCAATGTTCTGCTCCTCTCTGGTAGCCTATAGGTTACACTCAACACCCAATCACCCGCCTCCATACTTAAGCAGTAGATGTGGATCAACCAATGGCGTGTGAGGGTTAGGAATTAGTAGCATGACAACTTTTCATTGTTAGTGTATACTGATTTGATTTTAATTCTAGGGTTGCAATACAGTTTTTTCCTTTTCTTTTTTGCCTCTTTTTTTTGGGTTCATCAACACATCATCAGAAGACAAACGTCTCGGTCTGGATCATAATCACGATGGCCAATCGAGCTTTGATAAATACATTGTACAGGAATACTGGATTAACACTGGCATCGTCGTTAGCATCGTTAGCATCGTTAGCATGCACATAATACTTTGTGGTGTCACATCAAGAGTCCCAATCACAGGTGAAACAACGGTAATCAGGAAGTGCACATAGGTGAGTATCGGTACTACAGACACTTAAGACAAAACAGATACGTTTCTTCAGCAGCAACAGTCACACCAATAAGACAGCTTGTGGTAATAATACAAGAGTAACAGTCAAGCTTATTATCAACTTCTCCCTTTTCAAAAAATAAAAAACACACGCTCACAGACATCAATCAACAGATATAGGCAAACAAACAAATATAATAAATATAGATTATATATATATAATATATATATTTTGATAAATACTTGGCAACACAAGTTTCCACTTCCCCCACTGTTGTCATTGATTTCGCAATAGTAGATAGACAGAAGAATAGCGGTTAAAAAAAGAAGGTGTGGCTTCAATAGCGCCTCCAGAAAACCCTCCTCACGCACACCACGGCCTCCATACAACAGGGTAGACGAACAGCTCTCAGAAACGCTACCTGCTGCGGCGCCGTCGCCTTGAACCCGGCCGGGTTGATGCGGTTCAGCGGGTCGGGCTGCACCGGGTGCTGCTGGTAGCCGGCGTAGCCGGGCGGCTCCTGGATGACGGGCGGGTCCTCGCGCACGGGCTCCGACGAGCGGGTGATGGCGGGCTCGGAGGGCGGGCCCACGTCGTCGTTGAGCGTTTCGTCCAGTTCCTGGTCGGTGTAGGCTCCGCCCTCCGTGTCTGTGTCCTCGTAGTCGGAGGTGTGGCGGCTGTCCGTGCTGTACATGGAGTACTCGCTGCCCGGCGCAGACAGGTAGGACAGCCGGTCGTCGTGGATGTCCAGGTCGTCCTCGGGAGCGCCATCAGCCTGGAGGGCGTGGAGGGGGAGAGAGAGAGAGAGAGAGAGAGAGAGGGAAGAAAGAGAGAGAGAGAGAGAGGGAAGAGAGAGAGAGAGAGGGAAGAAAGAGAGAGAGAGAGAGAGAGAGAGGGAAGAGAGAGAGAGAGAGAGAGGGAAGAGAGAGAGAGAGAGAGAGAGAGAGGGAAGAGAGAGAGAGAGGGAAGAGAGAGAGAGAGAGAGGGGAGAGAGAGAGAGAGAGAGAGAGAGGGAAGAGAGAGAGAGAGAGAGGGAAGAGAGAGAGAGAGAGAGAGAGAGAGGGAAGAGAGAGAGAGAGAGAGAGAGAGGGGAGAGAGAGAGAGAGAGGGGAGAGAGAGAGAGAGAGAGAGAGAGAGAGAGAGAGAGAGAGAGAGAGAGAGAGAGAGAGAGAGAGAGAGAGATCGATCACTATTCTGAATTCTGGAATACAATCCGCGACATTGTTGATTGTGTATCTGTAAGTACAGTGTGTGTGTGTGTTTGTGTTTGTGTGTGTCTACGTTACCTTGCCCTCTGAAACCCACACCAGCTGGTTCTGCTGCTGTTGGGTGATCTCCTTCAGCGCTCCATACCAACCATCGTTCATGTTGTTCATGTTGATAGTTGCTGAAGAGAAAAACAACATCTCTCTAATCAATGCAAAGAGCCACACAGGAACACAGCACATTAATTATTCAATCAACAACTACCACTAACACAGCACCATCATGAGGAGGAGGATAACAAGTCATCAGCTTCTTGATCAAACTAGCTTTCAGACTGTAGGAGCATCAAGTACCATTTTCTTCAGTTCTAAAATAAATAATAACTTTAACAACACGTTATGTGGTCTTATTTTGTTAAAAGCTTTGAAATGAAAAGAAAGATGACATTTTGTGAATATTATTATTATTATAATTACTCGGCGCCAACATATTTCTACTATCATTCATCCAAATCTATTAAATTGAGAGTAAAGCCACTGAAAGGAAAGACGAGACAATGAAAATGTGCTGAGACAAATGTGAAGTTGCTGTATCGAGTGTCACCAACCAACACCTCAAATCTACCATGACAAGTGAGTGACAAGAGTCTTCTCTGTCGTAACTGGAGGGAAATTAACACACACACACACACACTAGAGCAGGGCTACCCGGCCCGTCGGACTCGGAACCCGAACCCGGCCCGACTTACGGGCCGGGTTCGGACAGAAACATTGAAGTCGCGTTCGGGCTCGGGCCGGGCTCGGTCACGTAATGAGTCACTTGTTTTTGCCTTCAAATATATCTATCATCAGCTCCTGAGCTAATTTACTACGTTAATGAAAGCACCTGAAGGCATCGAATGAAACACGCCCAGACATGCACTCTGCTGCTCTGCCCGGAGTCAGCTGCGTGTCGGCTCTCAGCGCTGGTGTCGCGGACACCGTGCAGTACTTCTTTCAGCGATGTGGGACTGTGTGGGCAGTGCACGGCACGCACGAATTAGGCTGTTTGGTGCTTTGCTTTGTACATTACGTATTAATCATTGACTGCTTTGAATTACGAGGACTGATTTTGGTTTGGGATTATATAGGGCTGTTTATAGGCTGGACAGACTCATTGAATTATGCGCTCGCTGCGCTCCGAGGGGGAAAAAAAATCAGGGAGGGGGTTCGGGCCGGGCTCGGACAGATTATCAATTGACACCTGTCGGGCCGGGCCGGGCTCGGCTAATAATGTGACGGGCTCGGTCGGGTTCGGTAAGGAAAATTCAGCCCGAGCCCAGCTCTAACACACACACAGGAGCCCACACACACAAAGAATGGTTTTGACCTCTCTCTCACACACACACACAAACAGGAGCCCACACACACAAAGAATGGTTTTGACCTCACACACACACACACACACACACACACACACACACACACACACACACACACACACACTTTGGCATGCTGTGCACAAAAGCTTGTTCCACGTTTTAGAATAGAGCTGTGCAGGGATGGATCCTACACAGGCGAGGGGTGAAAGGTCACACCAGGATGGTTCTATTGGACAAAGGCAAAGCTATGATATTATTATATATATTATTATTATATATAAATGCAGGCCATCTATGAAAAGTAGAATGGACACGACTGTAGGTGGAAGACACACAGCAAATAACAGTGGACAGAAATGCAGAACTAGAGAGGTACAGATGCAGCTCTTTGAGGAGGTGTTTGTGAAGAGTTTGTGTCTTCTGGTTCTGCAAGAGTGGACGTGTCTGTCTCATGTCTTGATGGCTGACAGGAGGCTCTTAAAGCTGGCTGATGCCCTCACAGTGACACAGTGTGCTGAGAACGTCTACATGTACAGGAGGTGTGGGTGCTCCACACTGCTCCAGAGGAGGTGTGGGTGCTCCACACTGCTCCAGAGGAGGTGTGGGTGCTCCACACTGCTCCAGAGGAGGTGTGGGTGCTCCACACTGCTCCAGAGGAGGTGTGGGTGCCCCACACTGCTCCAGAGGAGGTGTGGGTGCTCCACACTGCTCCAGTGCCAAACCAGCTTTTGTAAGGAGTCTTGACAGAACAGGGCGGGGCTACTCGAGACACAGCCTCCAACACTGCAGCACTCAACTGTCAACTGCCAGTGGTTTGAAATGAATCTCTCTTTCCCCCCGTGTGAAATCCCCGTCACTCCTCTCCCTCCCTCTGGCGCCCCCATCTGGCCCCTCCCTCCCACTGCACTCACTGGTGAAGAGGTGGTGGTTGTTCTTCCTCAGTTTGAGGGCTCGTTCGTAGAGCTTCCTGGCGCTCTTCCTGGACTCGGGGCAGAGGCGCGTCCTCATGGTCTTCACGCCCTGCTTGGTGTCTGGGTTGAGGAAGACCACGATGGGATACCACTGGGCGTAGTTGAGACGGTCCACGGCGTTAGGAGTGATGTCCAGCACTGCGTGCTTGTCCTTCACATACAGAAGATACAAAGAAATACATGTTAAAAATACACACATGTGCATTGACACGATGTGTGCGTTCCACACAGAGTTTTTCACCATCAAGTGTAAAGCAATGTAATTGCAACCAACAGCATAATAATGTTCTTGTATACAACAGAGTTTGAACCCTTGCAAGAGGCACACTACCAGTCAAAAGTTTGGACACACCATATTCTTATTTTTTTTTTAACTATTTTCCACATTTTTAGAATAATGGTAAAAATATCAAAACTATGAAATAACACAAATAGACTTATGCAGTGACCAAAAAGTGTGAAACAAATAACTTATATTTATTTAATCTGATATTTTAGAATCAAAGTAGATTTAAAGTAGCCACCCTTTGCCTTTCCATCAAGGCAAAGGAAATTCATACAAAGGCATTATCTTCACTAGCTATGTTTGTAAAATAGTAATAAGAATAATAATAATAATTATTTCAAGCATTTAGACATAAGCCTTTAGATCAAAATGGCTTTAAGATAGTGAAAAATAAAGTACATTCTCTCAGGAGTGTGAAACCTTTGACTGTGGAGTCATCAAGTGAAAATGTGACAGTACATTCAGCCCTTCACCACTTTGCTGAGCTTATGCTTCTAGTAGCAGTAATGAAGGCCGTGCACTAGGGGGCAGCAGTTAGCTGTGCAAAAAACCATTGTGGCTCGCTGCCATGTTTTCTTGTCCATAACCAATCTGTCAGAAAATGTTTCGACCTCCGTCTGTTGCACCTGTGAGTGAGTGTGTGTGCGTGTGCATGTGTGTGTGTGCGCGCGTGTGTGTGTGTGTGCATGTGTGTGTGTCTTCACTCACTCGGTCAATGATCTGTTTGATGGTGTGCAGGCGTATGATGCCGGAGCTCTTCTGGTCTTTCCCTGCATCTCTGGGCTCGCTCTCTACAGAAGACCAAAGAGGAGAGCATTACTGCCTCACACATCCACACTCAACACACTCAACACACTCAACACACTACACAATCTGTGCCCCACATAGAGATAGACACCCTTGTAGTGTGCAGTTGTCAACTCCCATAAATAGAGTTATAATAAGCACAGGCTTATAATCTATGTACAGGAGAAGACAAGTGTATGTTTATGAAGAACAGGGTAGGTAGGTAATAAAGACAAAATGGAGATTTTAGCCAATTCATGCAATTAGCCATTAAGTCATTTTTGGGAAGTTTAGGGAAAATTAAATACAAGTGTGTAATAATGAATGTGCACGTGCAACTGCATATAACACAGTATAACTTAGGTGCAGGAGATGTGTTACATATGTTACATATAACACAGTAGATGCGTTACATGTGAAGCATTGGCATGAGATATTATGATGCAATATGCACATTCAAGAGAGCGGGGGGGCGGAGTCATTTGAGATGATGAGAATGCATGGTCACTGTAGGGTTTATGATTGACAGCGAGATAGATAGATAGGCAATGGTTCTCTGCCTAGAAACACAAGGGACAAAGGAGAACATCTCAAACAGCGAAATCATCCTTAACTACTGCTACTACTGACAGAGTACCACAGCTACTACTGACAGAGTACTGCAGGAATGAGTCTGTTACTACAGCTACTACTGACAGAGTACTGCAGGAATGAGTCTGTTACTACAGCTACTACTGACAGAGTACTGCAGGAATGAGTCTGTTACTACAGCTACTACTGACAGAGTACTGCAGGAATGAGTCATCTTTACTACAGCTACTACTGACAGAGTACCACAGGTCTTTACTACAGCTACTACTGACAGAGTACTGCAGGAATGAGTCTGGAAGAGCTGGCTGGATGCTAGCACTTCCTGGTTCTTACGTGTAAAAGGCAATGTGATTTTTATATGGGGATTTTGGTTAGATGCTTGTAATAAGGTCTGTGGTTAACAAAAGCTTGTGAAGCAGCAAAGTTTGTGTTCTGCAAGATCATCGTCACACATTTGATTTTGGAAGCATACAGTGTAAATGCAGGGTTTTTCCCCCCCAACCTGATTTTCAGAAAAGGCTTCAGAAGCCAAGTGCTCCTCATTTGTGAAGATGTTCTTTCATGCATTTAACCGAAACTCCCATAAAAAACAATCCCATTGCCTTTTTTACATGTAAGAACCAGGAAGTGCAGGGATTTCTGGGTAAGCCTACACAAATGTGTCATCCCTGAGGTACTCCATAACAACATACTAATGCTAATATCCATAACATCCAGAAATGACCAGTATTAAAAAGAGCAGATCATTATAGCCATGCGACAACCCAGGGGGGTCAAGCTTACAGTATGCAGCAATGTGAAAGATTCAATGCTGTGATTAAATAAGTGTCCCCGTCACTATGGAACTTCACACACTCAGTTTGATAGTGACAAGGACATCCATCCATGAGATTGTGACACCTATGACCTTTATACATCCATTTAGCATTTAGCATTTAGCATGGGCATTATTCTGAATGGCTGAACAAAAAGGGCCATTGTTCCACACACACACACACACACTGTATAGACTAGAGCCCGACCGATATATCGGTTCCCCGATAACCGATATATCGGTATCGGCCGATATGTTCGCCGATATTTTTTTATTTTGTATTTTTTAAGTTATAGACATCATGTTGTGTACCGTAATTTCCGCACTATAAGCCGCACCGGAGTATAAGCCGCAGCAGCAAAATTGCCTGTTTGTTACATATATAAGCCGCACCGGACTATAAGCCACGGGTCTTTTAATGTTTTTTTTTTTTTTTTTTTTTTAATTGTGTTTTAATGTTTAATTACCATATGTAAGGGTTCGTGCACAGAGGGGATTGTCGGGAAAGAGATGGCTGTTTGAGGAAGCTCCCATTTATTAACATTTCAACAAAACAACATAACACAACACCACCTGTGTTTTTTTTTACAGTGCACACAGTGTCCGCGGTGTGGTGAAAAGAGGGCAAGAGAGGAAATTAAAACAGAAGTGGATTTATAGTTAGAAAGAGTGCTAAAGAAGAGAGAATTCAGT
>NC_139651.1:18990073-19000073 GCF_964638095.1 Poromitra crassiceps | reverse complement strand
TTAAAAAGAAATTATTATTATTATTATTAATTATTATGTTTTTCAGTGAGGGTGGTGAGATTGCTCGGCATCAAAGGGAATATTGGTATTTGCTGGGCTTTAAGCTAAAGGATAGTGTGTAATTTAAGCTATTGGTCTATTTTCAGAGGAAGAGGAAGAACTGAAACTGCCAAAATACATTGTTTCTAATCTAACTGTAGAGGTTTAATTTAGTGTCTTGTCCTGTGTAATGATAGTCTTGCATTCTACACTAGCCTTTATTGACAAACTTTGATAATTTTCACTGTTTCAATTTCAATGTTTTTCCAAATGTGTAAATAATGATGCCAATTAGGGCTGCACGATATTGGAAAAAACTGACATTGCGATATTCCCCACCCCTGCGATATATATTGCGATATGAAAAAATAGAGATTTTCACCAGATTACCAGAATAGCTCTATTTTAAAGAAAATAATACTTCTAGATTGATTTGGGTGATTTTGTAGAGGAGTCCATCTGATATTGGAGGGGAAATTATGTATTTTAATGTTTCTCAACCACTGGGCTGTGGCCTACTGGTAGGCCTCAGAGCACCATCTATCAGGGTTCATACACATTTTGACCAATGGATTTCCATGACTTACATACATGAAAAAGTGAGTGAGTTATGACATTCTACTTTAAAAATGTCACTAGCCTACATTTCACTTAGTGTACTGCAGCTTTTAAAGCCAGGGAAAGACAACATGTATGCCGTATCATCACCATATTTTACCATATCCAACATCTAAGACCATATAGTCTCATATCACAATATTGATATACAATTGATATATTGCCCACCCCTAATATTGAGTGCCAGAATCTACCGTTTCAATAAATCAACAATGAAACACCCCTGCCACTTTACACACTTGGTCTGACCCCCCGGAAACCCCCTCCAGAAACTACCAAGTGGTACACTCCGCATCTCTGGAGTTCCGGTTTTGGAGCGCACCGCAGTACAGACAGAGACGACGATTCACATGTAGCAGCACTGGTGACAAACAATTCATTCGTGAAAAGTAATAAATATACATTTAATTGCCAAGATATGTCTCTTGTCTTTTTATTTTCACTGAAATGTTTTGTGTAAATGAGTCGCTATGTATGATTAACTCAACCCAGGTCCTTACACATCAAGAGCGAATATATGGCACGAAATTGCGATGCGAGTTTTGACCCACCTGTCAATCACAGCCACAGATGTGTACACGTCGGAAGCGAACTACTGAAAAATCGACCGTGGTTCGAAAAAATAAACACCGCAATAACGCTCGGCGAAACTTCGCCGTTGGTATGCACGGTTGCATTGACTGATATAGGTTCGGATAATAATTGACGTGCGAATTAATCGCACGAAAAAAACGCTCCTGATGTGTAGGACCTGGCATCATCAGAGCCTGAGGGGGAGAGAGAGCTGCTGTGATACACGGACAACTTCTCAGTAATAATCACTTTAGCCTTCTTGTCATTATATTATGTTGCTGTCTTGCTTGTTGGTCTTTCAAGAGTAAATATCTCCACTCCACAGACATGTTTGAGTTACAGCAGCCAGCCTGCTAGTGCGCTGCAACCTGTGGACACATCCGCCTACGCAATCACATCGTTTACATCCGACGGGCTACTGTCAGCAACGCAACATAAGCAAAAATAATTCAATTTAGCTCTCTGTCCATTTTGTTGTGTTGAAGCTAAGCACTAAATGAGTGAGTACAGTAGTAGGGCATCTCTCACCTTTGAGAGAGACTGCATTTCACTCAGTAGGCTACCCCTAAAGTGAGAGTTTATCAAGCAAAATGACGAGTTAATTTACTTTTAACATCGCACGCCCTGCGATGTGACTATTGCGCATGCGCACATCGCGATGACGATGTGTAAACGATATATCGTGCAGCCCTAATGCCAATAAAACAAATAAAATGAAAGTTTGCTTTGCCTCAATGCATACGGAAAATGAAGACAATAGCGACTGGATAGTACAGGACAGTGTTGCGTTTCTCATGATTTTCTTAGGATTTGAATTCCATAGACTTAAATAAGAATTTCACTGAATTTTAAATCAGCAATGAGAGAAGTTGGATGCATAAAAAGTGGACTTTCTGTGTCAAAGCCAGTCAAATGACTCGCCAAGCCAATCATATCATTCTCATAGCTGTGGCTTCGCTCCGCTCGACTGCAACTTCAACTACAAGTGCAGCAGTTGAAAAATGCATTGCTGACATGACGGATAATTGGGTTGTGCAGAAACCTGTAGGATTACATTAACCTACATAAACCTGTAGGGTTACATTCAACGTCTGAAAATGTAGGTGACAAAATACACTGATCTATCAGTGAGTTCACCGTCTTATTGGCTGCTACCTGCCACAGAAAATATTGATGGATCCTGAGCAGTCCAACCACCCTCACCTTGGCAAATAAGCCATGTCCATGTCAGTTAGATTTGAATGAAAAACAGCTGCTATATATGCATTTAGAGAGAAAGTGACAAATTAAGCAGAGCTTTAATGTTACTCATCAGTCTGCTATGAATCCATGACTCAGGACACAGGAACATGAACACATGGAGACAGAGGGAGACAGAGACAGACTGGTTACTCACTTGCAAGTTCAAAAACGTCTGGCTCCTCCCTGGCCAGTTTCTCTCTGGCCACGTCCGCTATGGGCCCAAAGATGACCACAGGCCTCAGGAACCCAGCTGTTCACAAACAAGACACACACACACACACACACACACACACACACACAATAGAGACAGAGAGGTGGGGACAAGTCAGACAATCTAACCGGCGAAATACAAACACAGATTCTATCCACAAAATCGACACTACCAGTCAAATATAAACACGATTTCAGACGGCAGCCCGTCTTTATTGTCACACGAACACTACAACACATGCATGCGGCCACAACACACACTCAAGCTGACGGTGGCCGGTGAAATATGTCCTCTGATTTGACCCATCCAGGCTTGTCCTTTCCTCCAGGGGGCAGGCCAGGAGCAGTGGTCGCTATTTCTTTCCAGCGCCCGGGGACCATCATTGGACCATCATTGGACCAACTTCAGATGTTGTCGTCACTGGTCGGATGACGATCTTCTGCATGTTTTTAGTGGGGGGTTATGTACGGAGGAACCCCCTGGGGGAGCACGGGGAGAACATGCAAACTCCACACAGACAGAAAGGCCCTTTCGACGAGATAGCCCACCTGGGCAGTAGGCACTGAAGATATGGGGGGGGGGTCACAACCCCAGCGCCCACAGCGTCCCATGCGAGAATCGAACTCAGGACCTTCTAGCTGTGAGGCGACAGCGCTACCGACTGCGCCACCGTACCCCATATCTGGACTCATCTCATTGAATGCATTATGCATGTTTTCCATGAAAGCATTTTTGATGCTTCACATTAGTTTCTTAGACAAATATAAATAGTGAAGTTGACTGATAGTGTATTTAGTATGTTTGTCTGTCATGATGAAGCCATGTGAATCTAAACATGACTATGTCTTTGTAAAAGGATTTCACAATTGTATTAATTCCTAACTGTTTAATGCTTATCGGCATAAAGGAACACAAGGCAGTTATAGCGAGTCCCAGGAAGGACCTCATGTATGTATTGGCTATATGGTTGAAGGCTGTGTGAGAGTCTCCTACCTTCCCTCAGCACCACCCTCTCATAGGCGGGGAACTTGGTCTGCACCGGCTGGGCTGACAGGTCCTCCCTGCTCTTCCGTAAGTTCCTCTTGGAGCTGCGCAAGCCACGGAATCTCCAGAAGTCTGCTCTGTCGCCCCCTGGTGTCTTGGGGAGGGTGTATTGCACACTGGATAGCTGCTCGGCTCTGGGACAGAGAGGGGAAGAGGGGGATCAGCTGTCTGGACCGGAGCAAGCAGGTGAGCAGCTGTGTGACAGAACCTGACACCAGTGTAGCTCAGGCAGTCAGCATGGTTCCTACAACAGTGCAGGGAAATCAAAAGCAGGGTTTGTAAAAGCCACATGTCACGTCTTGTAAGGCTTTGACACTGCTGGCTCGTTGACACTGCTGGCTCGCTGACACTGCTGGCTCGCTGACACTGCTGGCTCGCTGACACTGCTGGCTCGAGGCACGGCCAGCTGGACATTACAATTGATGTTTCAGTTCAAATGTTGTCTTGAAGGTGAGGATAATTTAATTCATAGCCCATAATTCATTCATCATTCCTTCCTAATCGTCACATCCAAATTAATTGCCAGCTTGGCAACAGGCCGGGGTCCCCACTACTGACATGATCACACCCCCCTCCTGGACAGCCCCATCTGTTCAGTTAACCATGTAGCAAGCAACAGCACTGCTAATGGAATAGAATAGAACTAATAGAGTGCACACAAAACTTAACAATGGAGCTGGGCATCATATTTGATCAATATTTTGTGTGTGTGTTATTATTGGTGTCTGAGTGTGATTTCATGGGATAGATGATTTGTCCGTGAACAGATGGTTGACCTGGCAGAAGAACTTGACTTGTGGTATATTTGACGACGACGTTAATGTGAGTAATAAAAAGGAAGGCTGGTATGTTGTGAGTGTTGGAGGCGATGTGTTTTCAGCGTGAGGAGGAATCTCTCAGTAAACATTGCCAGAGGCGGCTGAAGGCAGAAGAGACGGGCCTAGATAGCACATGGCTGCTGGCTACATCAGGCTGTACAATACATCTCCTCAGACAGACAGGCTGTGCTATCTTCTCTCTGCCAAGTCTCCTCACAGGCGTCCTACACTAGATGCCTTTTAACCAGCTGAAGCCTGGGAGAAGCATCAACATAACCTAGTTCACACAGCCTGCACAGCAAACCAGTTGATCATGTATTTATAGAAGTTATACAGAAGGTCACAGTCTTTTCTTCAGAAGTAACAAGATTTGAATGCAAAAAAGATGTGTAAAATAAGGTTGATTAAATTGATGAGTAGAATGGAAGTAATTGACTTTCACAAAACACCAGAACAATGTGAATTGGTGCAAACTCCAGACTATTGTACCTGTTCTTGTTGGGGATAATGCCCCGCTCCACCTCCTG
This sequence comes from Poromitra crassiceps, assembly GCF_964638095.1. NCBI lineage: Eukaryota > Metazoa > Chordata > Actinopteri > Beryciformes > Melamphaidae > Poromitra > Poromitra crassiceps. The sequence continues at coordinate 18,995,001 of NC_139651.1, read as the reverse complement.
GTGGTTCTTGCCGATGCGGATGGCCAACCAGGAGCCCAGCTTGCCGTTGTAGAGTGTGTCGACCACGCGGAACACCTCGCCCTTGTTGAAGCTCAGGCCGTACGGCGACTCTTTCTCATATTCGAAATGGGTCCGAATGTAGAAAGAGTCGCCCACGTCTGATTCCACTATCCTCCGGTACACTGGGGATGAAGGAGCAGAAGATGATGACACAAATGAGATGATGACAACAACCTCCTAGCATGAAGTACATCAGAGTATTCAGGATATTTGATGTGTGTTACACTACTGATGGACATAAAGTACATCAGGGTATTCAGGATCTTTGATGTGTGTTACACTACTGATGGACATAAAGTACATCAAGGGTATTCAGGATCTTTGATGTGTGTCACACTACTGATGGACATAAAGTACATCAGGGTATTCAGGATCTTTGATGTGTGTTACACTACTGATGGACATAAAGTACATCAGGGTATTCAGGATCTTTGATGTGTGTTACACTACTGATGGACATAAAGTACATCAGGGTATTCAGGATCTTTGATGTGTGTCACACTACTGATGGACATAAAGTACATCAGGGTATTCAGGATCTTTGATGTGTGTTACACTACTGATGGACATAAAGTACATCAGGGTATTCAGGATCTTTGATGTGTGTTACACTACTGATGGACATAAAGTACATCAGGGCATTCAGGATCTTTGATGTGTGTTACACTACTGATGGACATAAAGTACATCAGGGCATTCAGGATATTTGATGTGTGTTACACTACTGATGATGCGCTCATCAATGCGCTCACCATCCTTCTTCTTCTGAGCCAGGATGGTGACCTCCTCTCCTCTGGGGAGATCCAGCAGAAACAGCACCGCCTCCTCGCGAATGATGTTAGCAAAGTCCACATTGTTCACCTACAAGATGCAGAACAAGGGAGACAGAAGAAGTCAGGACTACAGCGCAATTAGCTCCTGCAGAACAAGATGGTTGCATCTCTTCTGAATAGAACAGTGTGATAACATGTTTGTCTGTGTGTGTAGATACAAAGTCAACATGAGAAACAGAGGAGTTCAGAACTACAGCGTAATCAGCAGTGTGCAGCGATGCAGAAACGGGCGGTAAAGTCGCCTCTTAATACGCTCTGAGATCAAACGTTTCTCCATGTTTACACATGTGAGCTCTGAGGTGGAATCTAATTGGATGCAAAACGGCTTGTTTACTAAGCTACTTATTGAAGAACATCAGAAAGTGCAGAAGCGAGCGCCTGTATCATCTCTCAGATAATGAGAGGAACAGAGATGTGTCCCTCAACAGAAGCAGGCGAGTCGACTCCCCCCACACCACCTCCTCCTCCTCTCCTGCTGCTGTCCCAAACACAATAAGCACTGTTTATTGACTCTGCTTGAGGGGCAGCGGGGGAACCAGGAACACATGGTCTGAATCATTGAACCTCAGAAAGACACCTTTATCCTTCCCAGAAAGTCCAGGCGCTTGACGTGGTTATCTCCATTAGCACACCGCGACCAACAGGAAACAACCTAACGGTGGGAAACAATGTCCTGGAAGTACGGAGGTGTGTTTGTACAGAGGGGAGGAGGCAGGCACAACAAAGAGGTCCTCACAGAACACTGAGGCGTCGCTGTGGAGCGCCAGCAACACTTTAGATCTTCATACGCTCATTAAGAGCAGGACTGAAGGGAATGGAGGCCTTCATTAATCGGATCAATGTGGTGTAATTAATGTTAATGTCACCCGGGAAAACACAGCCTCTGTTAGCCGCTGAGCGTCAAGCCATCCCACTGTTTGGGCGGACGACACTGAGTTACAGCATTAAAGGCTGCAGGTGTAACACTGAGTTATTAGGGGTGTCAAAAATAATCGATTATAAGATGCATCGTGATGCGGACATGCACGATTCTGCATCGATTCACAAATGTCAAAAATCGATTATAAAAAAAATAAATAAAAAATAATTACATGCAGTTGTTTATTTTAATTATGGATCATAATACAATGCAATTGCAAATGCACTTTTATTTTAAAAGTAGCCACACAGTGAGAAAAAAGAAAGTGAGAAAAAATAAATCATGTATTGGGGAAAAAAAGTGATGCATCGATTTAAGATGCATCGAGATGCATCGATAATCGTAATCGAATCGAATCGTAGCCCTCTGAATCGTAATCGAATCGAATCTTGAGGCCAGTGAAGATTCACAGCCCTATGAGTTACAGTATTAAAGGCTGCAGGTGTAACACTGAGTTACAGTATTAAAGGCTGCAGGTGTAACACTGAGTTACAGCGTTAAAGGCTGCAGGTGTAACACTTGATTGTTATATAAACACGTCAGAATGAATCCAAGGCTGACATCAAGAGGGTTTCCCTCAACAATGTGAGTAACATTGTGTCCAGTGAGACAGAGACACAGCTGTGCGAGGTTTAGGGGCGCAAGAATGACCTCCATTGTGTGTTTGCATAGAAACAAGGGGAGGTTTGACACTAGGCAAGGCTCGGGAATGACTCACAGACTGACGGATACATTCTACTCCATTCCCAAGATCTCATCAGAGCAATACAACTATTGTGACCACACATGGCTGAAGGATCACATCGTCTCACAATAGATGATCTAAGATGGTGTGGGCAGCAGCTATGGCTCGTCTATTTTGACAATAACAGCAGATGTTCTTCCCACTTTCACACGTGTTATGAAAAATAAGGACATGGGAAAAGCACAAATGGAGACGACGTTCAATAAACACAAAGCCTGAATGACCTTCGAGGGCAAATAAAGTTCATAAATAGAATCAGCTGAGAAGCTAGATATAATACAAGAACAAGAACACTGTAAGTCAAAGGCTTTCAAATGAACTGCTCAGCTTTAGCCAGAGTACATGTAAATGTGTGGAGCAGTAAGACATGGAGCATAGTAGAATAGCAGTAAGACACGGAGCGTAGTAGAATACCCTGAGAATCTGGTCTCCCTCCTCCAGCCCCTCCTTGGCTGCAGGGCTGTCCTCCAGAACTCCTGCTACGAAGATGCCCACGTCGTTGCCTCCTGCCAGCCGGAGGCCCACGCTCTCTCCCTTCTTAAACTTCACCAGCTTCATGCTCGGCCTGCAGGGGAACACAGAGACACAGTGTCAAGCTAAACACATTGATCCTCAGATCTTCCTACTACTTGCTGCTCCTGGCACAGACACAAAGACCAACACATATTCCTCTACTGTCACTTACAAAGGTGTGTGTGTGGCATGCATGTGTGTGTGTGTGTGTGTGGTGTGAGTGGTGTGTGCGTGCGTGTGTGGTGTGCGTGCGTGTGGCGTGTACCTGAGGATGCTGTCATCATGAGCGGCGCTGGGCACAGGAGCGTCAGACGGGCTGACTGGGAGGTCCACGTCAGGCTGACCGGGCTGAGCATAAACTGGCTTTGGTTCTGTCAACAATACAAACACATCAGTCACACAGTCATCACACACACAAGGGAACACGTACAGAATGATTCTGTATATTAACACATTGCGTTTGTAATGTTGCAAGCTCCAGCTGGTTAGATAAATGCTGGCTAATTTCCAAAATCCATTGTAAAAGTAAAGTAAAAAAAAAAAAAAAAAAAAAAGCAGCAATAATCCATGTCAAAGTTCTGTAACCTTAAAGTGGAGGTGAACCCGTTGGTCACGTGCATCTGAGTCCATTTCAGACTGAAAACAAATTGAGAGGCGGACCATATACGGTGTCGATGATTTGATTTGACAATTCTGTCGACTGGCTTTGGCATCGGCCAATCCTGGCGTGTTCCACCCCCAAATCGGGTGGGATTCAGCGTGTTGTCGTGCTACACGAGTGGGATCCGCGGAGTACCAGGCAGCCACCGGCTTCGTGCGGAGCGAGCGGACAATCCGATACATAGGTGCTGCCCGCCCGCCTGGACTCTCCGAGAGACGACCCCTGACAGCCAGGGAGGCTGTCAGGCTCGGAGGCGCGCGCCATTATCGTTATAAATGTAAATAATATTCCTGGAATGCGTGTTTTAACCAGCCAGTTACATTTCTTTGCATTCTTAGACATTACCGTTTGATTTAGTTTGCATAATTGCTCAAGTTAGTAGTTAGTTTATGGGCTAGAAACTCTGCCAGATGACAGACACTAGGTGCCATTTTCCCCTTCATTTGGAAGAGAAAATTATCCTGAAATGAAGATTTGATTGACAGCTGCATGTCATGAAATGATTGGTTGAAATGGGGTAGAAATTTGATAGTACTAGGTGACGTCAGCAAACTGTAAATTACTGTTATCAATGAAATCTTGAAAAATGAACTTTTGACTTTAATGTTCTAGCGGTTGGTAGATATTTAATTTCCAGTAGTATAATTAGTATCCCTCAGATATTGACACGAGCAGTAAAAGACATAGTCGTCATCAGAATAGTTATTTCTGAGAATTGGGAGTTGCGTGAAAATTAATTAATTAGATGCTGCTACATAAACAACAGAAAGTGAAGTGTCTCAGCCCTAACTGACTGACTGACTTTAGTTTGTCTTTTAACACCCACAGCATGTAGCAACAGCACAGTGGGGAAAAGACTAGAACAAGAACACTGTGAATTAACCCGGTATATAGACTAAGCTGGAGCCAACATCTCTTGGCTGTGAGAGCTAGACTGTCCCCAGTGTACCGAGGTGAGTCAGATGGAGAAAGTATGAAGGGAGACAAGGGGAGAAGAACAGAGAAATCCCTGGAGGTGAGGCCTGCTGTGCTGATGTGCAGAGGGCTGCAGCGTACCAGGCAGCGGGGGTAACTGTTTGTCATCTCTGGAGCTGGCCTGGTCACTGGCCTGTGACAAGATGCCATCGTCTGAGCTTTTGACTGGTGTGGACATGCCCCCCGGCTTGGACAGCCGGTCCTCATCCCGACTTCTATGGC
>NC_139651.1:18975073-18985073 GCF_964638095.1 Poromitra crassiceps | reverse complement strand
AGCTGTACCTCACAGTATCCACCTGTACCTCACAGTATCCAGCTGTACCTCACAGTATCCACCTGTACCTCACAGTATATCCACCTGTACCTCACAGTATCCACCTGTACCTCACAATATCCACCTGTACCTCACAGTATCCACCTGTACCTCACAGTATCCAGCTGTACCTCACAGTATATCCACCTGTACCTCACAGTATCCACCTGTACCTCACAGTATCCACCTGTACCTCACAGTATCCACCTGTACCTCACAGTATCCACCTGTACCTCATAGTATCCACCTGTACCTCACAGTATCCACCTGTACCTCACAGTATCCACCTGTACCTCACAGTATCCACCTGTACCTCACAGTATCCACCTGTACCTCACAGTATCCACCTGTACCTCACAGTATCCACCTGTACCTCACAGTATCCACCTGTACCTCACAGTATCCACCTGTACCTCACAGTATCCACCTGTACCTCACAGTATCCACCTGTACCTCATAGTATCCACCTGTACCTCACAGTATCCACCTGTACCTCACAGTATCCAGCTGTACCTCAGTATCCACCTGTACCTCACAGTATCCACCTGTACCAGTATTCACCTGTACCAGTATCCACCTGTACCTCACAGTATCCACCTGTACCAGTATTCACCTGTACCAGTATCCACCTGTACCTCACAGTATCCACCTGTACCTCACACTGTATCCAGCCCCCACCTGGTGTCAACGCAGCCAATAACAGCCCGTCCCAAACACTGACAGGTGTGTCCTGTTCACCTGGCTTCAGGTCTCCAGGAGCTGTCCAGTCCTCCACTAGTCATCATCTAGCCCCATTCCATCAGCTAGTGTCTCCTCAGTGCTCCTCCTGCAAGCTCACAGAGCTGTCAGGACAGTCTGCCTCTCTAGCTCTTCCTGTGCCGTCTCTCTGGCTGTCAGCTACAGGAAGCTAGGCAGACGCTACACTACTACACACTTCAGCTACAGGAAGCTAGGCAGACGCTACACTACTACACACTTCAGCTACAGGAAGCTAGGCAGACGCTACACTACTACACACTTCAGCTACAGGAAGCTAGGCAGACGCTACACTACTACACACTTCAGCTACAGGAAGCTAGGCAGACGCTACACTACTACACACTGTCAGCTACAGGAAGCTAGGCAGACGCTACACTACTACACACTTCAGCTACAGGAAGCTAGGCAGACGCTACACTACTACACACTGTCAGCTACAGGAAGCTAGGCAGACGCTACACTACTACACACTTCAGCTACAGGAAGCTAGGCACACGCTACACTACTACACACTTCAGCTACAGGAAGCTAGGCAGACGCTACACTACTACACACTTCAGCTACAGGAAGCTAGGCAGACGCTACACTACTACACACTTCAGCTACAGGAAGCTAGGCAGACGCTACACTACTACACACTTCAGCTACAGGAAGCTAGGCAGACGCTACACTACTACACACTGTCAGCTACAGGAAGCTAGGCAGACGCTACACTACTACACACTTCAGCTACAGGAAGCTAGGCAGACGCTACACTACTACACACTTCAGCTACAGGAAGCTAGGCAGACGCTACACTACTACACACTTCAGCTACAGGAAGCTAGGCAGACGCTACACTACTACACACTTCAGCTACAGGAAGCTAGGCAGACGCTACACTACTACACACTTCAGCTACAGGAAGCTAGGCAGACGCTACACTACTACACACTTCAGCTACAGGAAGCTAGGTAGACGCTACACTACTACACACTGTCAGCTACAGGAAGCTAGGCAGACGCTACACTACTACACACTTCAGCTACAGGAAGCTAGGCAGACGCTACACTACTACACACTTCAGCTACAGGAAGCTAGGCAGACGCTACACTACTACACACTTCAGCTACAGGAAGCTAGGCACACGCTACACTACTACACACTTCAGCTACAGGAAGCTAGGCAGACGCTACACTACTACACACTGTCAGCTACAGGAAGCTAGGCAGACGCTACACTACTACACACTGTCAGCTACAGGAAGCTAGGCAGACGCTACACTACTACACACTCAAATAGACTTGCAGCTAAACTTACTGTATTCTCCAACTGGTAAAGCAAAGGGGGGGAGAGTAACCAACAATAACAAAGGGGGAGAGAGAGAGACAGCATGGGAATTAGCAAGAAATGAAAGAATGGCACAGTGTCTAAGACTAGAGTATTTACATCAGATGAGAGGCATCAAAATGACATTATGCATTATAAAACATAAGAGTCCCCGTCCACCAGGCAGCTGTTTAGATGCAAGTGGCAGCAAATGTGAAACATGTCGTTAGTTTGCTTAAAAATGTCATATTTTAACATGGAGTGCTGCACTCCCTGAGCGCTTAAGAGTGGACATGCAGCCTTAGGGGACATTCAGACCAAAAGTGTTTTTGGAGCTGCCAACGTCTTTCTGCAGTTCATTCTCTATGTAAGGACGCGCTAGACGTGCTCCTCTTTTAATGAACACACCTGGCGTTTCAGCGCTGGTGGCGTCTGTTGTTTTTAGAGGAGCGCTGTGGCCGTTTTAAAGCTGAAAAAAGTTGAACATTAGAGGAAAAGCGCCCTGCTCGTCATTTTCACTCCTCCTACCTTCTCTCCTCCCGAGGGATTTTCAACTTCCGCTGTTAATAATCTGGCTTTCGTGTTGACAGTGAACAACATCAAACAGACAAAACCAGCTGGCTAGCGTCCGTGTGGTCGTTGTGTTCTGATCCGTACTGCACGCGACTACAGGGGAAAACAAAACGGAGCAGAAAAAACCGCTCCGTGCGCTGTGTTTTGTGCACAATGGAAGCGCTCTCAACATGATTTTCATAGCGTTCTGACTGAAAAAAAACACTTTTGGTGGGAATGTCCCCTTATTGAGCTGTGTCTCTCTGTTACTGCACAGAACATGGCTAAATCAACTAGCAAACCCTTCTGAGCAAGACCTTTGTCCAACTAGAGCTGGATCGATGTCCTCCGCTCTCGTCTCCCAGAGAAAGACATTATTGATACTCAGGTGAGGTGACGTCTCCAGAGGGAGCATGCTGCGTGTTGATCTATTGATGTATGCATCAGGGCAGCAGAGTTCTTACTCAGCACATGTGGCTGTGAAGAAGATGTATGAAGCTGTGCTGGTGGGAGTATCGATGCGTGACCGTGGCACATGTGACAGATTTGTGATGAGATGTGCGCGTGTGTTCTTCACCTACCTGCCATTACTGATCTGGCGAGGCGAGTGACGGAGGAGCTCCGACGTCTCGGGCGAACGTGATCGACTGCCTCTCCGGTGGGATCGATTGGAATGGTCTGATGTCAGTGAATGTATTTCTGAAATGTCTGTGAAATTGAAGTTGATGATGGCCATTGGTCAATACTGAAAACTAAGATGGTGCCAAAATTACAAGAAAATCTATTTTCACGATGATTAAAATAATCTCTGCTCAGCACAAAAAAAGAAAAGAAAAGAGGCATGCACTCATGTACGTAAACAGACGCCTACAAGCCAATGCTGAAAGTCTATCTCACCATCTCTGTCGGAGTTATTGGCGGATGCGACGCTGTCGTCCAGGTCGGGAATGTTGAGCAGTGTGGCTCGCTCGTCCCTCTGCACCACCATCTTCAACTTGCCCTTTGACCTCTCGATCAGCTTCTTAGCATCTATCAGTGACAGGTTCTCTGTCACAGTGCCGTTGATCTGGTGGAGGGAGGAGAGTGAACTCAACACACACACATGCCATCATCACTGCTTTTGGTTTGGGATCACGACAAAGCCTAGTTGTCCCTCTCTCACATGAACAATAATGATGTCTTGAAGAAAAGTAGCAGAGGCTATAAAGACGTTTAAAAATTGATAATATAATCAGGCACATACTTTACAATGCTTTTAGTGCTGTCAGAAACCGAGAGAGCTTAGGTTTAATTATCATATATATTGTATAAAGTACAGTCACATTATCCTCATTCAAATATAATTTTTTGTTGGTCTCTGTCCCGCAATGACATTTGAACTAGAAAAGAGCAGTTCCTCTCTTCAGAGTGTAATTCCTCCAGGTGGAGGAGAGAGAGTGACTGAGTGGTCAGGAACAAAGTGTAACTCCTCCAGGTGGAGGAGAGAGAGTGACTGAGTGGTCAGGAACAAAGTGTAACTCCTCCAGGTGGAGGAGAGAGAGTGACTGAGTGGTCAGGAACAAAGTGTAACTCCTCCAGGTGGAGGAGAGAGAGTGACTGAGTGGTCAGGAGGAACAAAGGGAAAATGGAATGTGAGGTATTCCTGCTGGTGGGCCCGCCCCGCATACTAAGTATGTCAACAATTCATTCCACCTGCTTCACTAGCCCCGCCTCCCTCGCCCGCAGACAGACAGACAGACACACACACACACACACACACACACACACACACACACACACACACACACACACACGCGTAAACACTCTTCTTCTCACCTTGAGCACCACGTCTCCCTCCTGGATGTTTCCATCCCGGGCAGCGAGGCTCTCTGGAGAGATGTCCTTCACGAAGATGTGGCTGGCCAATCGCAGCCCATATTCTGCTTTCAGAGTTTGATACGAACAACAAATCAATTTACTGACCTTACCTTTGCTTCACTACCAATGACTCATTTCATCTTCAATAGAAAAAGTTGTTCCTGATTAGCAGGCAGGTGATGTTTCAAGGTTCAAGGTTCAAGGTTCAAGGTTACTTTATTTTGTCTCCCAAGGGAGACTGTTTCTAAACTGTTGGCACTCTGTCACATCTCATACTGTACTGTATATCAGGGGTTCCCAACCTTTTTTGTGCCGTAGATAGATGGAAAAAAAGTTGCGGACCGGTTGTCAATTTTATTAATATTATTATAATTTTTTTTTTTATAAACATAGGCTATAATATTATAGGCTGTGTGGTAGTTGAAACATAGTTTCAAGTTGACGTTTATTTATGTTTGTAGTTTGTAAAAAAAAAAAAAAATTGTAAAAAAGAATAATAATAATTTGGTACCGGGCTCGCGGCCCGGTACCAAATGCGTTGCGGCCCGGTACCGGTCCGCGGCCCGGTGGTTGGGAACCACTGCTGTATATCACTATGTCACATCTCTATATATCAGTGGGAAAACAACATGACTTGATAGTGTTTGTTTGGAGAGTTAATTTGGGATCTAAATGGCAGCAGCAGCAACAGAACAGTAACGTCACTCTTAATGAACTGATGCTGGTAGTAGTGGTGCTCGGACGTTGTGCTGCCCACCTTCATTCTTGCGTGACTTGATGAGCGTGACTTTAGCAGGCCGCGGCGCGGCGGAGGAGGAGGCTTGTGAGCGGCGGTCAGAGCGCGGTGAGATGCTCCTCTCCCGCGAGGCACTGTGATCCCGCCTCCCGCTGCTGCTCCGCTCGCCTTCACGCCGCCTGGCTCCGCCTCCGCTCGCTCCGCTGTACGCACTTTGTCCACCGTGGCCGTCGTGCTGGTCATAACCATCGTCCTCCTCACTGTCCTCCTCTTCCTGCTCAGACATGGTCTCCCTGTCCCCTGGCCGGGAAACAGGGATCTGCACTTTCCTTTTCCTACGGATAGTCTGGGAACAGAGAGGCAGGTTCATGTTTAACCATCTATAGACCGTTTCAACTTGACAACAGAAACATTCTAAGTTAGCCCTTAGCCTTACTTCCTGTTGCAGTATTTGCTAATAAAACTGACAGGAAATAAAGTAGAGTCCAAACTGTTCCTTACCAAAATTCTGGTGAATCTGTCTTCACGTAACGGTACACAAATTAGCCCAAAACAGCATGTTGAGCAAAGACACTATCCTGAAGCAACTGAACACTGATATGACTGAGATCCCGCTGGGTAGCATCAGGTTCACCGTGGATCTCCTTCACACAGATGCATGCTGGGTAAATGTGTGAAACTTACGATCTTTGCGTTCTTGCCACTCTTGCGGAGCTGCTGCACAGCGTACGAGTGCTCCACGTTGTCCATAGAGACGGCATTGACCATCACCACACGGTCATTTTCTCTGAAAGAAAAGGATTCACAGGGAAGCTATTGTCAAGATGATGGATGATATAACCACATACTCAATAAACATTGAAAGACTAACATGATAATTAAATACTAAAGCCCGACCGATATATCGGCCCACCGATATTATCGGCCCATATTGGCCGATAACCGATATATCGGTATCGGCCGATATGTTGGCCGATATGCCGATATTTTTTTATTTTGTATTTTTTGTTACATGTTGTGTATATTTGATCTCTTTTCTTAATTCAAGTTATATTTTGTATTTGTTATATTTGTGTTTTTGTATTTCTAGTTATTTATAATGATTAAATCCCCTGCCTACATTACATATCTCAAGTCATGTCAAGTCATATCTTTGTCAAGTGTTTGATATTTGAGGGATCATTGCAAAAACATTGTGTAATATAATGTGTATATTTAATATAAGAATATCAGCCGATATATCAATATCGGAATTTTTTTACTCCCTAATATCGGTATCGGCCTCAAAAATCCAGTATCGGTCGGGCTCTATTAAATACAGCATAACATGTAAGTGGGGAAAGTATTACATAGCCTAGGTGCCTGTATTGTAACTCGTAGTAAACAGTTGAGTGAACAGTTTTCTGACGACACTTCTTGTATCAGTTGGATGAAGGTGGACAGAGATGTGCTCAGAGACTCACGCTAGCAGGCCTTCTGCAGGTCCTCCTTTCAACACGTCAGAGATCACGATGGACGTCTCTCCACTCTGGAAATGAGGGTTGTCTCGCCCACCTGAGATGGCAATGCCGAAGCCAAACCCTGGGGCCTACGCACACACACACACACACACACACACACGCACACACACACACACACACACACACACACACACACGCACGCACACACACAGACACACACACACACGCACACACACACACACACACACGCACACGCACAGACACAGAGACTTAACATAATTGGCAGAAACATTCAGTAGACTAGGTCTGTCTGTCACTCACATGTTCCTGTAAACAAAAGCAGCAGGTGTAAACAGCACCTTGAATGCAGTCATAAGTCATAATCAGTAAATAACTGTTATTAGACTGCAGCAGTGTCATGTGTTCATGAAAGTCTAGACTAACATGTACTATTACTGACAACAGAGATCATCCAATAAGAAAGCAGCATATTTGCAGGTGATTTGCCTCCTTTTCAGCACTGCTCGTCTCTCCATACTGTAAATGCCAGCAGGTTTCCATGGTGCCGGCTGTTGTGTTTACAGGCAGCAGCCATGTGATGCAAGTGGCTAATCTGACGAGCACAACAAGGCAGCAGAGCAGCACAGGCCCCACTGGGCCTCAATAAAGTCCCTACTAATTAGATTACAGCAAGCAGGACCGTCTAGACAGGTAGTCCACACAGTCTAGACAGGTAGTCCACACTAGGGCTGGGTATCGCCACTGACTTTCCGATACGATACGATTCGATATGGATATTTTAGTTACAATACCAGTTTTGCTTTGATAATGGAAGAGATTCTCAAAGAACTAATGCTGTAAATTGTACAAGGAACCCTCTAACCTGGTGCATTATTAAAAAATATTAATATTTACATTAAGAATTGACCATAAAGCAAGCAGTTACATCATGTAATTCTTTTTTATTTAAACATGACCAATATAGTCATTCAACATCTTATCTTTCTTGACAGTCTTCTGTTTCTTTCTTTACAGTCTTCTGTGAGAAGCCAAACAAATTTAGATTTCCACTATACAACAGAATCTTTGAACAGCAGCATGTTGTAAACAGTGTTTCATAAAGTAGAAATGCTTTGTAAATAAAATAAAATAAAATTAAATACAGCTCATGAACATTTCCAGTTCACAAACATTATAGTGCAAACAGATTTGAGGTCTGTACATCTGGCTCATGGTGCATGCACAATGCACATGTAGCCTACAGTATTTATGTTTTTGTTTCAACTACAAACATAAATAAATGTCAACTTGAAACTATGTTTTAACTACCACACACAGCCTATAATATTATAGCCTATGTTTATTTATAAAAATATATATATATATATATTTTTTTTTGCATTTTAAAAGATCGATACTGGGATTTATGTATCGATACTTGTTCCTTCACATGAATATCGATTCAATATCGATATATCGATTTTTTTAACCCAGCCCTAGTCCACACAGTCCCATAGATTAGATTACAGCAAGCAGGACCGTCTAGACAGGTAGTCCACACAGTCTAGATAGTCCACACAGTCTAGACAGGTAGTCCACACAGTCTAGACAGCTAGTCCACACAGTCTAGACAGGTAGTCCACACAGTCTAGACAGCTAGTCCACACAGTCTAGACAGGTAGTCCACACAGTCTAGACAGCTAGTCCACACAGTCTAGACAGGTAGTCCACACAGTCTAGACAGGTAGTCCACACAGTCTAGACAGGTAGTCCACACAGTCTAGACAGGTAGTCCACACAGTCTAGACAGGTAGTCCACACAGTCTAGACAGGTAGTCCACACAGTCTAGACAGCTAGTCCACACAGTCTAGACAGCTAGTCCACACAGCTAGTCCACACAACCTAGACAGCTAGTCCACACAGTCTAGGCAGGTAGTCCACACAGTCTAGACAGCTAGTCCACACAGTCTAGACAGCTAGTCCACACAGTCTAGACAGCTAGTCCACACAGTCTAGACAGCTAGTCCACACAGTCTAGACAGCTAGTCCACACAGTCTAGACAGCTAGTCCACACAGTCTAGACAGCTAGTCCACACAGTCTAGACAGGTAGTCCACACAGTCTAGACAGCTAGTCCACACAGTCTAGACAGCTAGTCCACACAGTCTAGACAGCTAGTCCACACAGTCCCATTATAGCACAAGAACACCAACACAGCACAGTTGAGTTGACTCTGATTCAAGGCTGAACAATAAGACAAATGTACTATGGACATTAGGCCAATGAGCATTAGTTTCAGCTGTCTCTTTAGGGGGAAGAATACAGGTGCAATGATCATTAAGCTAATGATCAGAGGACGCACGACTTTCTGGTTCATCCATTCTCTTGTTAAGCTGTGATGTATGACCTCCCAACAACAATATGACTTCAGGCTCCAAGCACCTCCAAGCCTCTCTGTGTTGTCAATATGCTGCAGTGCTGTGTGTCCCTCAGTGCTGTGTGTCCCTCAGTGCTGTGTGTCCCTCAGTGCTGTGTGTCCCTCAGTGCTGTGTGTCCCTCAGTGTTGGAATAGATCCCAGACTAAAAATAAACTATTCAACTGTCATTCTACCACTTTCCTTGCGATGAGAAAGAGAAGAGGAAATGGCTGCAGTTAATAAGGTACGAAAGTACGTAGAAAACCAAAGTTTGTCTAAAAAGTCTAAAAAGATGACCTATAAAAAAGTTGTGTTAAGTTAAAAGATTATTTCTAAAAAGGTTCACGGGTTCCGCCAGAGTTGTTTTGAATGAGGCGAATGAGGAGCGGTGCCGCTTGGCCCCGGAGGTGACGTGCATTTAGGATCTCTCTTACACATGATTATACACATGATTATACACATGATTATACTAGGGATGTCAACGGTTAACCGTTAATCGATTAACCGTCGCTAACGTCGTTGTTCGGTTATTGCTGTCGGTCTATCAGTTAATATTAAAAAAAAAATTTTTTTTTTTTTGGACACGTTTTTTGAGTTTCCTTGCAGATTTTGCACAGTGTTTTGCATCATGCAACTATTTTGTTCAAATTTTGTTCAATTGTTGGCAGCAAATCGAAATAGGCTATATTTTGTTTAAGTTTTTATGCTGCAAAAGACAGTAGGCCTAATGTGAAAAAAATCAAAATAAATAACAGATTGTTGTTGTTGTAATGTTTACATAAACAGGAAATAAAGCTCTCAAAAATATATTTCCTTGTCATCCATATAAGAGCCAGAATGATTTTGGAATGATTACCTGATCAAAATGTGG
>NC_139651.1:18940073-18970073 GCF_964638095.1 Poromitra crassiceps | reverse complement strand
TGCCATCAGTTCACCCTGTCATCATCATCACCATAATCTCCTTAATCATCATCCTCATTCACCTGCAAACATCTCACCTGTCATCTTCAGCACCACCATTATTATTGTCACCATCTTCCCTTCTCCTAAATATACAGTTCAGTTCACACCCTGACAGGTTCAGATTTCAGTATTGCTGACCATCTATGGTGAGGAGACAGACCCACAGACAGACAGACAGCTGATAGTGATAGAGTGTCTGCTGTCTGTGTGTGTGTGTGATAGTGATAGAGTGTCTGCTGTCTGTCTGTGTGTGTGTGTGTGTGTGTGTGTGTGTGTGTGTGTGTGTGTGTGTGTGTGTGTGATAGTGATAGAGTGTCTGCTGTCTGCCCACATGCCCAGACACACACAGAAGGCGACTGCTGGGAACGCAAAGAGGGATCCTTCTCTTTCCTCCTAGATTCTTAACCTTTATCATCTAAACGAGATGAAGAGAGAATTAAGAGCCGATATGCTTTCATGATTTTCAAAGACGTCAACAAGACCGTTTGAACTGGCAGATGACAACTGACAACATTCCACATGGGACAGCATGGCAGTGTATGGAGACACCATGAGAGGAGTTGTAGAGACAGTTGAGAAGCAGGGTGTGGACAGTAGTGGTGTTATTAATAAGCGGCAGTGTGTGTAGCCTGAAATACCGGCAGGCAGCCTCGCCTGCTCTCCACAGGTCTCTGGAGCCACAACGCTTCTGATTCATCAAGACACTTGTTTTCTCCTTGCATTCCTCTGTGCTGTGTGAGACAATGAATCAGCCGGGACCTCCAGCTCCAGTAGAAAGCACACACAGTTAACCTTTCACCCCTCATTTCCATGGCCGCTCTGTGTGGGGATGTTTTTCATGTCCATAATTGGCGCAGGGGGGCTTCGGTGTCCCCCTCTCGCCTCTCCCTGTAACTCCCACAGCCATGCCACTATTGTGTGTGACCCACTTAACTACTGCCCACACACACACACACACACACACACACACACACACACACACACACACACACACACACACACACACACACACACACACACACACACACACACACACTCAGGATGAGGGTCACACATTCACCCATCCGTTCATCCACTCATTCATCCCACAGGCCAGACAGACAGAGGAGAGGGGGGGGGGGGGGGGGGGGGGTAAGCCATGAGAAACAACAGCTATGTGGGCGTCATGTGACCAGGCGGGCGGGGCGGGGCGGGGCCAGCCTGGCACTGGCAGGCAGGTGGCCTTGTCCTTGAGCGTGGCGTTGAGAGGCGGGGCCGGGAGGAGGAGGAGTGCAAGGCCGTGGGTGTGTCTTATATAGGCTCCATATACCATCTGACAGGAGACATAAACCTGTGGCAGATGACATGTTTAAGACCTTGATATGTTGTTCCCCTTTTTCTAGTCTCTTCATACACACACACACACACACACACACACACACACACACACACACACAGATACATACACACACACACACACACACACACACACAGATACATACACACACACACACACACACACACACACACACACACACACACACACACACACAGACACACACACACACACACACACACAGATACACACACAGACACACACACACACACACACACACACACACAGACACACACACACACACACACACACACACACACACACACACACACACACACACACACACACACACACACACACACACACACAGTATGTGATCAATGTTAACCATTAAACGATACACCGCCTGCACCCTTTCCAACAATGAGCAGGAATTGTAAAAGGTAAAAAGACACATTTCACTCCAGCAGATCAGATCAGATCAGATCAGATCCCAGCTCTCCACCACAACATGCACATGATGGAAGTCCAGCTGTGGGCCCAGATGTTGCCCATGCAAATGCATGCAGGCACACACTCACACTCACACTCTCACACACACACACACACACACGTGCACGATCATTATCAGCTTGTCTTTGGCCTTGCTAGGGAGAGTTTATGTGCAGGGTGTATGAGCCTGAGCCAGAGGGGCGTAGGCCAGATTGCACCATAGGCCAAAGGTGAGGTAGAGTTTATGAGTCATAACAGCGATAGCAGACGGGAGACTAATACCTGCTTTCAAATTAGAATGACTGGAAACATTTGTGTGTGTTTGAAAGTGTGACTTCCCCTCAATGTGCTGTATACCATAATTATACTACATGCTGGTGGTAATTTGCATCAGATGAAAAGGGCTGACTGGCATTTCTTTTATTGCCCGTTGTTGCTTGGTTTCATTTTAATAAACAACTGAACATCATGATATCACACTGGTGGATGGGAGGAGAGGAACAGGAGTGACGGCCCTACTGTGCTGCTGTTACAAGTTTCATCATCCACAGCCAATGAGAGCCATCAACATGCTACAGCCAATGAGAGCCATCAACAATGCTACAGCCAATGAGAGCCATCAACAATGCTACAGCCAATGAGAGCCATCAACAATGCTACAGCCAGCCATCAACAATGCTACAGCCAATGAGAGCGCAAGACACGGGGCGAGGCAGACACGGGCTGTCATCTGCAGCAGCTCCCTGAATCATGTGTCTGTCTAAAACAATGTGTAGAAGTAGTGATGCCACGGTGTGCTCATTTTCACACCGGGTAATAAACACGTGTCAACACCGGTGTTACCGGTAACATCTCATGTAAATATATATATAATGTAAAAAAAAAAAAAAAAAAAAAAAATCCTCAGCTGTCCTCACAGTCCAGTCAGTCAGCTCCTCTCCACTGCTGTGTTAGCTTGGACGCTCACAGTCACAACACTGCCTCACAATACTTGGCTGCATCCAACTCCAGACAACTTTTCAGACCCTCCTGGAGACAATCTTTCTCAGAAGAGACTAACGTTAGCGACAAATCTGGAGACTTTTTCTGACATGGGATTAACATTACCAGCAAGCAGCAGTAAGCAGGCAATGACGATAGTTGGGTAAGTCCCGCTAGCATCGATGCTAAGTTAGCAAAGTACAGGGGGAGCGCAGCTGAAGCACATGGCTAATTAATATGGAAAGTCGAAGTGAACCGGAACGGAATGCACCAGCGCGAGCGTCGGACACTGAAAACGAATTGAGAGGCGGACCATATACGTGTCGATGATTTGATTTGACAATTCTGTCGACTGGCTTTGGCATTGGTCAATCCTGGCGTGTTCCACCCGCAAATCTAGTGGGATTCAGCCTGTTGTTGTGCTACGCGAGTGGGATCCGCAGAGTACCAGGCACCCACCGGCTTCGTGCGGAGCGAGCGGACAATCCGATCCATAGGTGCTGCCCGCCCGCCTGAAATCTCCGAGAGACGACCCCTGACAGCCAGGGAGGCTGTCAGGCTCGGAGGCGCGCGCCATTATTGTTATAAATGTAAATAATATTCCTGGAATGCGTGTTTTAACGAGCCAGTTACATTTCGTTGCATTCTTAGACATTACCATTTGATTTAGTTTGCATAATTGCTCAAGTTAGTAGTTAGTTAGCCAGATGACAGGCACTAGGTGCCATTTTCCCCTTCATTTGGAAGAGAAGATGATGAAAATCTTCCTGAAATGAAGATTTGATTGACAGCTGCATGTCGTGATATGATTGGTTGAAATGGGGTAGAAATTTGATAGTACTAGGTGACGTCAGCAAACTGTAAATTACTGTTATCAATGAAATCTTGAAAAACAAACTTTTGATGTGAAAAAGTGTGAAAAACTAAAATTAGATTGTTGTGATTTGTTTTGCATACATTATTAAATAGGTGCACTGAATACCCAGGGATTTGAACTAAAAGAAAAGAAAAGTCATTTTATGGTTCAGCTCGACTTTAACGTCCATATTAATTAGCCATGTGCTTCAGCTGCGTGCTCGCTCCATGATGAGACTAGCTACAGCATAACTCCAGCTCTTCTTCTGCCTTTACAAAACAAACTAAATCTCAACACTGCAGCACAGCTCTGTTTAGCCAGCTATAGTTTGTCACAGTGCAGCCACACTGCAGCCCAGAGGGAGCGCTTGTAATTGACCCCGGTGCACGCTGAAACTAGCACGAGCGGGGGGAGTTTTTTCTTTCTTTCTTCCTCCATAAAAATTAACGGTGTTACCGGTGGGCATGTTATGTAATCGGTGTATGCCCCACCACCGCGGCAAGCCTATGTAGTAGAGCTGTCACTTTTTCCCAAAATAAAGTTTTGGGAAAAATGTTCGAATATATTCGAACATTGGTTAATTTTGGTTAATTATTATTTTATTTTTTTCCAGGCCAGGCCAGGCACCCGGGCTTCGGCCCGACATGCCCAATTATGCAGTAATATAATATAAAATATTAAAAGAATATTAAAAAAAAATCCTCAGCTGTCCTCATGGTCCGGTCAGTCAGCTCCTCTCCGCTGCTGTGTTAGCTTGGACGCTCACAGTCACAATACTGCCTCACAAACTTGGCTGCATCCAACTCCAGACAACTTTTCAGACCCTGGAGACAATGTTTCTCAGAAGAGACTAACGCGACAAATCTGGAGACTTTTTCTGACATGGGATTAACATTACCAGCAAGCAGCAGTAAGCAGGCAATGACGATAGCTGGGTAAGTCCCGCTAGCATCGATGCTAAGTTAGAAAACTTTTTTTTTTTTTATATAATTTTTTTTTTATAATTCGAACAGGTCAATTACATTCGAACATGCCCCCCCTCCCCCACATTCGAAGTTAAATTTGAATTTCGAATAAAAAGTGACAGCCCTACTATGTAGAAGCCAAATGTTTAATTGGGTTGAGTTTCTCTGTCATGTTTATTAACTACTGTACAGTTGGTAGTTTTGCTGTTGTTCCACATCAGGATTGATCAGGACGGCTGCTTTACTGTATGAAGCAGCCTGGCACAGCTGCTACCTGTTGACTCATAATACAGAGTCACAAGTCGTGTTTCCATTACCCTCAGAAATGCACAAAATCTAAATATCGCAATAGAAAGTGGGTAATGGAAACACGTAAATTTCGAAAAACCTCCCAAATATCGCAAAAAGTTTTTGCGCTCTCATGAGGTGGTTTTTCAGACGTGTCGATATAGCAGTTTATCGCAAAACTGTAATGGAAACACATTTTCCGCATTTGCACATCATGTGACCCATTCTCCTTTGGAAAAGGAGCGGAAAATGAGGGAGAAAGGGTTTGATAAGCCGTGGCAAAACCTCCGCAGCAAGTGGAAAACTTTTAAGCAACGCTACCTAGCAGAAAGACGAGTGTTGTGCAAAAGCGGAGCTGGGGAAAAAAGATCATGTTTAATGACAGAAATCGGTCCATGGTGACAGGCTGCCTGTCTGTGTGCACGCAGTTGTAGGCTACCTTTTTTCCTCTGCCTCTCGCGCTCACTGCATTCACCGCAGCCAGCAACATGTTCTTTTGAATTGATAATCAGGCTCGTTTATATGCGTTGTAACTTCATGTGGTGATTGATTTGCATTGACCATTGGTTGGATTTGAGCATGCAGGGGACGGGATTTGGGGCAGATCCCCGTGCGTAATCACTGTGGCAGCTGCTGCAACGGGGAATTGCGTTCAGGTGTGTGCGCCGTCACTCAAACTCAACTTCAATGGAAACGCCTACAAGTCGCAATTGTACATTGTCGAAGTTGTAGAAATATCGCAATTATTTTGCGAAAAACTGTAATGGAAACGCAGCTACACACAGTCACAGCCCTCTGTCAATCCATCAGCATTATTTTAGGCCTGAATTTTGTTTAGACCATTTAGACCGGACTGTTTTTATGTTGTGAGAGCATACATGTGTTTTCTTCCTTGTTTTTTCCTGCTAATCAGCATATTTCTGGTGTCTTTTCGTGACAAAAAGTGGTTTGGAGACTGGAGAGTTAGTATGTGCAATGAGCTCAGTCATATAGTGCGAAAACCAACAATGGCTTCAAGATTCCCCATCACAAAACAGCAAGTTGGGTAATCTGAACAGAACAGCGACACCGTCATGTCGTGCGTCTGTGCTGCGCTCATGGTTAGGCGTAGCGGTGCCTGGCGGAGATCTGCACTCCACTGAGTTCTTCTAGTTATCCTATTAATTCAGGGGGGGAAAGAGCACATCTCAGAATTTGGAGATAATTATCTTGTTAATTCAGAAAAAACCTCAAGTGAATGCATTAAACCTCTGTATCATGCAACTGGGATAAGGCCTGTAAGACATATCAGAGCAATAATATCAACCACTTTTATAGAGTGATTACTGAGTGTGCTTCTGGGGCAGAGATGAATGAAAAGCATTGTTGTTTCTCATCTTCCACAAGTGGAAATCCATACAGTGGAACATCTCAGCTGACCTGGGCAGAGCAGATCTCACCCACACTGCTCCTCCGTGTGTCTGGTGGCACCACAGCAGCTATCTCACCCACACTGCTCCTCCGTGTGTCTGGTGGCACCACAGCAGCTATCTCACCCACACTGCTCCTCCGTGTGTCTGGTGGCACCACAGCAGCTATCTCACCCACACTGCTCCTCCGTGTGTCTGGTGGCACCACAGCAGCTATCTCACCCACACTGCTCCTCCGTGTGTCTGGTGGCAGAGCAGATCTCACCCACACTGCTCCTCCGTGTGTCTGGTGGCACCACAGCAGCTATCTCATCTCATGTACTGTGTTACAGGAACATTCCACATGACACAGAAACAAACATCACAGAACACACGGGGGCCAAAACAAGCATCAGCAGGAGAACACACAGAACACACGGGGGCCAAAACAAGCATCAGCAGGAGAACACACAAGTGTCCGTCTGCTTTTCTACACAAAACTAAACAAACACACGGGCACAAAACAGGACAAAAACGAGGGTTGTCTGTTATCTCACAGAGTCGTGTCAAACAATGGTTTGCTTGATGTTGCACAAACTGACGCCAGCCTAGTCGTATTTATACATTCTCAAATTAGTCAGACTTGAGCTCTGGCCAGCAGGGGGCCCTGGGCTGAGGAACAAAAGAGCAAGTATCGAAAAGCACGCGTGCGTGCGAGCACACACACACACACACACACACACACACACACACACACACACAGTCACTACAGGGGCTCTTTGTTCTGGCTCAGTCCAGCTCAGCACACAGTCCAGTCCAGATGATGACAGCTCACTCAGGCTCTTCAAAGCCTGACAGCAGTCTGGTTCTTCAGGGCAAACCGACACCGACCGAAGGACACACTGACACACTGACACAACTAAATGGACAATAATAAGCTGCTGCAGAAAGCTATGATAAATAGGGTCAGGTGGTCACATAGTGGTCTGTGCGACATGCCTCTCAGACTCGGTCTTATCTATATACAAACAGTGACACTGCACACTGCTGCCATCCACTCAAGCTTCTATATCTATATACAAACAGTGACACTACACACTGCTGCCATCCACTCAAGCTTCTGTCTATATACAAACAGTGACACTACACACTGCTGCCATCCACTCAAGCTTCTATATACAAACAGTGACACTACACACTGCTGCCATCCACTCAAGCTTCTGTCTATATACAAACAGTGACACTGCACACTGCTGCCATCCACTCAAGCTTCTGTCTATATACAAACAGTGACACTACACACTGCTGCCATCCACTCAAGCTTCTGTCTATATACAAACAGTGACACTGCACACTGCTGCCATCCACTCAAGCTTCTATATACAAACAGTGACACTACACACTGCTGCCATCCACTCAAGCTTCTGTCTATATACAAACAGTGACACTACACACTGCTGCCATCCACTCAAGCTTCTATATACAAACAGTGACACTACACACTGCTGCCATCCACTCAAGCTTCTATATACAAACAGTGACACTACACACTGCTGCCATCCACTCAAGCTTCTGTCTATATACAAACAGTGACACTACACACTGCTGCCATCCACTCAAGCTTCTATATACAAACAGTGACACTACACACTGCTGCCATCCACTCAAGCTTCTATATACAAACAGTGACACTACACACTGCTGCCATCCACTCAAGCTTCTGTCTATATACAAACAGTGACACTACACACTGCTGCCATCCACTCAAGCTTCTATATACAAACAGTGACACTACACACTGCTGCCATCCACTCAAGCTTCTATATACAAACAGTGACACTACACACTGCTGCCATCCACTCAAGCTTCTATATACAAACAGTGACACTACACACTGCTGCCATCCACTCAAGCTTCTGTCTATATACAAACAGTGACACTACACACTGCTGCCATCCACTCAAGCTTCTATATACAAACAGTGACACTACACACTGCTGCCATCCACTCAAGCTTCTATATACAAACAGTGACACTACACACTGCTGCCATCCACTCAAGCTTCTGTCTATATACAAACAGTGACACTACACACTGCTGCCATCCACTCAAGCTTCTATATACAAACAGTGACACTACACACTGCTGCCATCCACTCAAGCTTCTGTCTATATACAAACAGTGACACTACACACTGCTGCCATCCACTCAAGCTTCTGTCTATATACAAACAGTGACACTACACACTGCTGCCATCCACTCAAGCTTCTATATACAAACAGTGACACTACACACTGCTGCCATCCACTCAAGCTTCTGTCTATATACAAACAGTGACACTACACACTGCTGCCATCCACTCAAGCTTCTGTCTATATACAAACAGTGACACTACACACTGCTGCCATCCACTCAAGCTTCTATATACAAACAGTGACACTACACACTGCTGCCATCCACTCAAGCTTCTATATACAAACAGTGACACTACACACTGCTGCCATCCACTCAAGCTTCTATATACAAACAGTGACACTACACACTGCTGCCATCCACTCAAGCTTCTATATACAAACAGTGACACTACACACTGCTGCCATCCACTCAAGCTTCTATATACAAACAGTGACACTACACACACACACACACACACACACACTACACACTACACACTACACACTACACACTGCTGCCATCCACTCAAGCTTCTGGGAAGACTGTAGTCGGGTTTCCATCCACCTGTTTGGATGCGATATTTAAATTTGCGCTTAAAGAAACTGAGAGGAAACGCTGCCTAATTCACAAAAACCTCCAAATATCGCAAGACAGTTTTCACTCTTGAGGGAGGCGGAAAAGTCGGGTGTATCTATAAAAGGAAAATGCGAAACGTGCGGTGGAAACAGTTTAAGAGATATTCTGTTGTCTCTCCATTCAAAAACAACACAGTTTGCCTTGATCACTGCAGAACATGACATGTCGTGTGTAGCCTCCACACAATAGGGCTACACACGGTAAATCATGGTAAATACGCAGCACAATACCCGCCGTGGTAAACAGAAGAAGACTGGGATATTAACTTTAAGGCGACTCACTTCTAGACTTGAATGAAATTGTATTCACTTACTATCTGCTCCGTGGATTATAAATTATGCTTGCCGAGTCGCACCTGGTAATCCAGAAATTGCGTTATAGTACCTTTGTCTACTTGTAGATCATCAAGAAACTTGAAATGAATAACGTTAGATGTGTTTAACAGAGCTGTATATCGGGTCTAGCAGCTGATCAGCAGCTCAGACAGCCTCAAACACGAGGTGATTGACAGCTCTATAATTCTCAAAATAGCAGTGGATGGAAACGCGCATTGTTTCGCATTTTATTTTGCCGACTTTCTGAAAATTTGATTAAAAGTTGCGATACATTTGGATGGAAACCCAGCTAGAGAAGTCCATCCATTTTGCAACCCAATGAAAGTTGGCCGATGGAGCACCACTGAGCTTTTGGGAGATATCGACCGTCAAAAGCCAATCAGAGTTTTGCACCCTCCTTGTTCCCCACCCAATCAAAACAGCTCTGTGAAATAAATATTCAACCCGCCTCAACAAAAGAGAGGAAATGTTGATTTGAGCTAGCCAAGGCTAACTGTCCACAGGCTTTGGAATGTCAACTGGAAAGACTTGAGATATGAAAAACAATGTGTCATTCCTTTTGAAATGTTACAACGTTTGTGTTCTCTGGCGGTGCGACAGCCAGTTCAAACGTCATCAGGACTCAAACCAAAAGTCTTGCACTTCTTTATATGTGACCGTTTTCATATTTAACATTAGTATTCAAGAATTTATTCTGTTAAGATTTCTTTACTTATCTTTGCACATTTCCGTAGCCGCACGAGACCAGCTGTGATCCTGACCGACAGGTGACAATGACATCATCCTGTGATAATAAGTGATGTCATCATGAGCTGCCAGGAAGTGTAAAACAGGGAGGACAATACAACGCGTTCTGTTGGTCAGTGTATCACTGATGACCTGTAGTCCAACTCTCCATGACTCACCTCCTCCTCCCAGCATCTAGCACTGACATTCCACACCAATGTTTCATACGGTGGGCGTATCAAACACACACAACAGCTAGAGGGCAGGACCGAGACAAATAGACGGATAAAAGGGGGGAGAAGAAGAAAGGAAAGGAGGGAGGGATAAGTCAGAGCTGACAATTCTGCCATCAATTCAGAATTCATTTCAGGTCAAAACAAAACACTCAGCAAAATGTGCCTCTATGAGAGCTTGTATGAGGTGAAGCCCTCACAGAGGTTTAGGTCAGCTTGTCTCTATGAGAGCTTGTATGAGGTGAAGCCCTCACAGAGGTTTAGGTCAGCTTGTCTCTATGAGAGCTTGTATGAGGTGAAGCCCTCACAGAGGTTTAGGTCAGCTTGTCTCTATGAGAGCTTGTATGAGGTGAAGCCCTCACAGAGGTTTAGGTCAGCTTGTCTCTATGAGAGCTTGTATGAGGTGAAGCCCTCACAGAGGTTTAGGTCAGCTTGTCTCTATGAGAGCTTGTATGAGGTGAAGCCCTCACAGAGGTTTAGGTCAGCTTGTCTCTATGAGAGCTTGTATGAGGTGAAACCCTCACAGAGGTTTAGGTCAGCTTGTCTCTATGAGAGCTTGTATGAGGTGAAACCCTCACAGAGGTTTAGGTCAGCTTGTCTCTATGAGAGCTTGTATGGGGTGAAGCCCTCACAGAGGTTTAGGTCAGCTTGTCTCTATGAGAGCTTGTATGAGGTGAAGCCCTCACAGAGGTTTAGGTCAGCTTGTCTCTATGAGAGCTTGTATGAGGTGAAGCCCTCACAGAGGTTTAGGTCAGCTTGTCTCTATAGTTGTGTTTCCATTACCCTCAGAAATGCGCAAAATCTAAATATCGCAATAGAAATTGGGTAATGGAAACACGTGAATTTCGAAAAACCTCCCAAATATCGCAAAAAGTTTTTTCGCTCTCATGAGGTGGTTTTTCAGACGTGTCGATATAGCAGTTTATCGCAAAAGTGTAATGGAAACACATTTTTCGCATTTGCACGTCATGTGACCCATATTATCCCTTGGAAAAGGAGCGGAAAATAAGTTTGGTAAGTAAGGTTCGATAGCCGTGTCAAAACCTCCGCAGCAAGTGGAAAACTTTGAAGCAACGCTACCTAGCAGAAAGACGAGTGTTGTGCAAAAGCGTAGCCGGGCAAATTAGATAATGTTTAATGGCAGAAATCGGTCCATGGTGACAGCAGGCTGCCTGTGTGCGCGCATTTGGCACAGCGGCGAGATGAGAGGATGAAAAGCACACACTGGTGCGGTGGTGCTGTCTGAAGTGAATACAGTGACTGTGAGTAGGCTAATACATTGCACACGTTTCAGGTGCAATTATAGAACCAAATCAGCCTTTTCCCCCCTCCATCTCTAAATCGGACCAGTTGTAGGCTATTAGGCTACCTTTTTTCCTCTGCCTGTCGCGCTGACTGCATTCACGCAGCCAGCAACATTTTGCGACTCATTTTCTTTTGAATTGATAATCAGGCTCGTTTATATGCATTGTAACTTCATGTTGGGATTTCCATTGACCATTGGTTGGATTTGAGCATGCAGGGGACGGGATATGGGGCAGATCCCCGTGCGTAATCACTGTGGCAGCTGCTGCAACGGGGAATCACTCAAACGCAACTTCAATGGAAACGCCTACAAGTCGCAATTGTACATTGTCGAAGTTGTAGAAATATCGCAATTCTTTTGCGAAAAACTGTAATGGAAACACAGCTTATGAGAGCTTGTATGAGGTGAAACCCTCACAGAGGTTTAGGTCAGCTTGTCTCTATGAGAGCTTGTATGAGGTGAAGCCCTCACAGAGGTTTAGGTCAGCTTGTCTCTATGAGAGCTTGTATGAGGTGAAGCCCTCACAGAGGTTTAGGTCAGCTTGTCTCTATGAGAGCTTGTATGAGGTGAAACCCTCACAGAGGTTTAGGTCAGCTTGTCTCTATGAGAGCTTGTATGAGGTGAAGCCCTCACAGAGGTTTAGGTCAGCTTGTCTCTATGAGAGCTTGTATGAGGTGAAGCCCTCACAGAGGTTTAGGTCAGCTTGTCTCTATGAGAGCTTGTATGAGGTGAAGCCCTCACAGAGGTTTAGGTCAGCTTGTCTCTATGAGAGCTTGTATGAGGTGAAGCCCTCACAGAGGTTTAGGTCAGCTTGTCTCTATGAGAGCTTGTATGAGGTGAAGCCCTCACAGAGGTTTAGGTCAGCTTGTCTCTATGAGAGCTTGTATGAGGTGAAACCCTCACAGAGGTTTAGGTCAGCTTGTCTCTATGAGAGCTTGTATGAGGTGAAGCCCTCACAGAGGTTTAGGTCAGCTTGTCTCTATGAGAGCTTGTATGAGGTGAAGCCCTCACAGAGGTTTAGGTCAGCTTGTCTCTATGAGAGCTTGTATGAGGTGAAACCCTCACAGAGGTTTAGGTCAGCTTGTCTCTATGAGAGCTTGTATGAGGTGAAGCACTCACAGAGGTTAAAGGTCAGCTTGTCTCTATGAGAGCTTGTATGAGGTGAAGCCCTCACAGAGGTTTAGGTCAGCTTGTATGAGGTGAAGCCCTCACAGAGGTTAAAGGTCAGCTTGTCTGCTCTGCTCTGATAGAGCCAGGCAGGCAGGAAGTAAGCAAGAGCAACCACAGGAAAACACTCCACTTCCTGTTTGCAGGAAATAGCTGCAGCTGCCACAGAAATCCCTGAGCAGCGTCTTGAACATTCCTGACTAGTCGCCTGTTAGCCTACAACCAAGAGAAGCGCGCGCACGCACACACACACACGCAAACACACACACACACACACACACACACACACACACACACACACACTCAAACACTTTAATCCTTTAACAGTGGGTTGAGAGGAGCAGAGGCAGCGCTGCACTGCTACAAGTGACATCTCCCATGACACACTGTGATGAACTACAGAGGGCTCACAGCACTGCAGCTAAACAGCTGGGACAGATGTGCTTTTATACACACACACACACACACACACACACACACACACACACACACACAGCAATGTGACACGCCACTTCTTTTTTTACTCTGCCTCTGATTGGCTTACCCTCATAACAAACCCAACCACCAATCAGAGGCAGAGTAGGACGGGTGGTGAGTCAGACTTCACATCACTTCACCTAAACAAGTGACTGAAGGCTGAAACTAGGGATGCACCGATCCACATTTTTTAACTTCCGATCCGATTCCGATACCTGAATTTGGATATCTGCCGATACCGATATTATGCCGATACCAATATTCTTCTTGAATATACAGTATAGGCAAAGATTTGGCCAATGAATTTTTTTTTTAAATATACCTTGCAAAAAGCAGACAAAATTAAGAAAATATACAAGGCAAAGAAGGATACTATTATACATGGGCAAATTACGGCCAGCGCCCCCTGTGCGGCCCGCGCTGGAATTGCAAACAAAAAACAAAACAAAAAAATCCCCCCACCCCTCCCCACCTCGATTCCGATCCGATCCGATTCGTGAATTATGTCAGTATCGGCACCCGATACCGATATTGGATCGGTCCCATCCCTAGCTGAAACATACTTCTGCGTCCGCCTCCACTTGGAGAGGAGAGGAGAGGAGGAGATAGGAGAGGAGAGCAGAGGAAAAGAGGAGAGGAGAGGAGAGGAGGAGAGATGAGAGGAGAGGAGAGGATAAGTCAGATCACACTAAGGACCAATATAAGACCAACTAATCAGCATCAACAGTGAGTGTAGCACCCACACTGTATCAGCACCCTCACAACAACAGCAGCAGCACCTCCTGTCACTGGGGTCATTGTCTCCATAGTAACTATATCTCTCCTCCTGCTGGATCCCAGAGGAGGAGAGCAGCAGAGCAGTACACTCAAGAAAACACATAATTAAGACACACAAATACACAGTGTGTCTGGAGGACACACACACACACACACACACACACACACACACACACACACACACACACACACACACACACACACACACACACACACACACACACACACACACACACACAGTGTGTCTGGAGGGCAGGCGCTCATCAGCAGAAACAGAAGCAGCATGAGACTGTCTTCCAAATCAGCATGTGCTGTGTGCAATCCTGCAAACACAACAACAACAACAACAACAACAACAACAACAACAACAACAACAACAACAACAGATCTGCATCACCTGTAGGCTTCAGCAGACGACTCCAGCTGGAGCAGGTTGTGACTGCGACGAGAGGGGAGAGGACACGGCATGTGTGTGTGTATGCAGATGATGATGAAGATGATGATGATGTCAGCAATGTTGTGATTTTGTGCTGACACACTCAAACATGCTTAAGTTCATTAGTCTCAAACAGCAGCACTATTCTGTCACGCAGCACCCTGAAAACACAACAACACTCAACACCACATACAGGACGCAACAAACAAACCAACGCACGCACACACACACACACACACACACACACACAGACACACACACACACACGCACACACACACACACACACACACACACGCGCCTCTAACTCTGAAACTATGTGACACAGAGTCACTATTATAATAGTGAGGGTAGGATTAGAACACAAAAACTATAATCCTGGTTTTTGGATTAAAACGTTAATCTGAACCATTGCTGCTGTCTCACGAAAGCAGATGGATGGATAGAGATGGAGTGATGGTTGAACTGCAGCATGGTTGTGCAGAGATTGGAACCTCCATGAACACATGCTTCTAAAGCTGCGTTCACACCGACCTATTCAAGTTTTTCGCTGGCATCGAGTTTACATACAAAGTCAATGCAAACGAGCGATTGAGCGTATATTCGCCCGGGAGAAAAATCGCTGGGCGTCCGAGCGACAGAGACAGAGCGATAGGGAGAAAATACGCTCGTCGCTCGAGATGAAATATCCCAACTCGAGCGAAATTACGCTGGCATCAGTCGCTCGCTGTTCAACGCTGATTGGCTGCCGTGTGAGAGTGAGTCAAGGATCACACTGGCTTGGAACAAACCGCTGGTTTATTGTGTGGCAACAAACCGCATTGACAGCTGATTGACAGGCTGACAGCTGACATGAAGTGAAGTCTGTACTACCGGTATGGAGCTCGCGTTACGAGCACGGTGATAGGCTTAGCTTGTAAACAACTACGGTGGCTCGTAGTGGACAAACATCATGACATTGCGTAACGTTATAGCCCCCAGATGTCCGTCAATTATTGTGCCTGTTGACGAGCGATTTAAACAGAGCGACAGAGTGATTCCAAAGAGTTGAATCGAGCGACAGAGAGACAAATAAATATCTGGGTGTGAACACAGCTTCACAGTCCAGTCCATCACTCCTGCTGAACAGTGTGAGCACTTGCTCCATGTGGCTCAATATCCTGATTCTGTTTGATTTGCTGGAGATGAAACAGCCGCCTGTCTGTCTGTCCTGTGACGCCTACGCACACAATCAACCCTGTAACACAAATTAAACAGGAATAAAATCATAGCCTCTCCTCGCTGCAGCTTCTAACTGTTCCCTATATAATCCTCCTTGCTATTTTTAGCGACAGTATAATTTGTGCTCTTATGTGAACACATTTAGAACGAGGCAAACATGCTTTAGATGTTGTGCTCGTCTTCATCTCGACGATGATGAGCTGCTCTCTGCTGCTGACTGTGCTGTTTATGCACGGCGCTCTGGCAGACATAATAAGGGGCCGTCTAGGTTTTGTTTAGTTAAGATTGAAATAGGTTTGACCCTTGACCCATGATCCTGCTGCTTTTATATTGGATTACTGCCTGCTTGAGTGCAAATACAGAAAATTGTGGACAGATTTGACTGTATTTTGCTTTTATAGACAGTTAAAAAAATATATACATACACCAGTGTCATTTTCCTTGAATTAAACATAGCTAAAAGCTGTTGTGTGGTGGGCTGCGTAGACAACAAATGTAAAAAATCGCCAGTTAGTTTTTTTGTACTCCCGAGCAAAACAAGGAGGCCATTGAGAATTGGCGAGAAGAAAAATGTGGATCTAGCTGTCAATGAAGTAAGTTGGAGTGTTCATCTTCCGTATATACAATCTTTTTGTGCAACACGCAACCGTGCACACGACATAGGAGAACGCCAGGATTGGAGAGGGGGTTTCCATTTTCCCCCGTCTTGGGCATGGCTTCTGAATGATGACGCGCTCCGCAGTGTCTATAGAAAGTTGCACTCAGTGAATGATTTGATTTATTTTAAGAAATGTTGTTTTTTGCCCCTTTTTTTAGGTTAGAAGAGTTTTTTTTTACGTTATTATATTGTCAGGAAGGGGCAGGAGCAGATGAGCATTGCTTCTCCAACTCATCCTTGTTTGTTTTCCTTGATGAAGACTGACTTATTTGTTTATGGTTGCATTTTGTCTTTACTGTGATTTTATAGTTGATCTGTTCGAGATAAATAAAGATCAAATCAAATCAAATCAAAATATGATCAGGTGAGTGGAGTAAGAGGAGGGGCTTTGAGTGCAGCGAGCTGTCCACTGCTGTCCACTGAGCCAGACACACAGCTCGGCTAGGCTAGCTAGCATCTTCTCATGCACAGCTCCACTGAGCCAGACACACAGCTCGGCTAGGCTAGCATCTCATGCACAGCTTATCCAGCAGCAAAGTCATCCCAACTCAACCACACGCTCTTCTGCCTCGAGAGACAAGCAGAGTGTGGAGGTCACGGAGGACAGTAGTAACTTCTGGTGGGATTCTGACAGACTTTCCACTCTCTACCTTCCATCCTCCCCCTCCGGTTCACCTGTTCTGTCAAGTTCAAAGCTTCCAACAGCCTCTAGTTTAGGACAGTGGTTCTCCACCTCGGGGCCCCCTCAGGCCTCAGATGATGATTTTTGGGGGCTGCAAGATGATTGATGGACAGTGAGAGAACATGTTGCGCTGCGCCCAACATAAACAAGGCGGGAGAAGGGACACGTTTGTTCACACCCAAAAAAAAAGTGTGCCCATGGCGCATCGTCTCCAGAGACTCCACCCCAGAAATGAGCGGGCTAGGCACGCATAGTTTCTAGCATTTCTAATGTCTGAGTCTTTAATCTTCCTGAATTGTTTTCTTCCTCTGAAACAAACTTGTTGATGTCACATCACATTCACATTAGTAGAGAAAGTGCTTTATTTGAAACGGTAAAGTGCAAAGAAGGTGGAGAAACAGGAGCATCAATTAAAACATCTTTCTATCCACCGGACCAGGCGTTTTGACGGTACGATTTTTTTTAAACTGACATATCTGTGTCGAGTCCACCCCTGGGGATACACAGTGATCGGACCAGGCGTTTTGACGGTACGATTTTTTTTAAACTGACATATCTGTGTCGAGTCCACCCCTGGGGATACACAGTGATCGGACCAGGCGTTTTGACGGTACGATTTTTTTTAAACTGACATATCTGTGTCGAGTCCACCCCTGGGGATACACAGTGATCGGACCAGGCGTTTTGACGGTACGATTTTTTTTAAACTGACATATCTGTGTCGAGTCCACCCCTGGGGATACACAGTGATCGGACCAGGCGTTTTGACGGTACGATTTTTTTTAAACTGACATATCTGTGTCGAGTCCACCCCTGGGGATACACAGTGATCGGACCAGGCGTTTTGACGGTACGATTTTTTTTAAACTGACATATCTGTGTCGAGTCCACCCCTGGGGATACACAGTGATCGGACCAGGCGTTTTGACGGTACGATTTTTTTTAAACTGACATATCTGTGTCGAGTCCACCCCTGGGGATACACAGGGGTGTTCTCTCCATACAGGACAGTATCGGGGCAGTCAGAAAAGCTTTTAACCCTAGTCAGCACAACTATGGTTAGTTACTCAATCAAAATGTGACAAATGAACAGCATAAAAAAGGAGTTAACTTTTACCTGAACAAGCAGCCAGTAACGTTAGCTAGCTAACTGTCCCGTTGTTGAAATTTCCTAGCCTCCGGTTCACCCGTTCTGTCAAGTTCAAAGCTTCCAACAGCCTCTAGTTTAGGACAGTGGTTCTCCACCTCGGGGCCCCCTCAGGCCTCAGATGATGATTTTTGGGGGCTGCAAGATGATTGATGGACAGTGAGAGAACATGTTGCGCTGCGCCCAACATAAACAAGGCGGGAGAAGGGACACGTTTGTTCACACCCAAAAAAAAAAGTGTGCCCATGGCGCATCGTCTCCAGAGACTCCACCCCAGAAATGAGCGGGCTAGGCACGCATAGTTTCTAGTATTTCTAATGTCTGAGTCTTTAATCTTCCTGAATTGTTTTCTTCCTCTGAAACAAACTTGTTGATGTCACATCACATTCACATTAGTAGAGAAAGTGCTTTATTTGAAACGGTAAAGTGCAAAGAAGGTGGAGAAACAGGAGCATCAATTAAAACATCTTTCTATCCACCTTATTTCTAGCTGCCATGATGCCTGATGGCTGCTTCTTCCGCTTCCGGTGTAATAGACTGTTTTACAGTTTATGGTTTTAACTTGACAAAAAAAACGTCTTTGAGGATTTTACAGCAGAGCCATTCTGCTCTACAGCCGTGTCGTTCGGGTGATGGGATAACGTAATGCATTGTGGGTAGTTGGCTACTGTGGCTAATGCTAACGGCTAGAGTAATAGTTACTTTACATGGCAGTAAAACGCCACTGAATGACCAAATTGATTTAACTTTTAACCATTTCGAGTAACACTGTTTCCATATGGACCCCCAGCGTTGGTTAGTTGTTTATAACGTGACTATATTTATAACTTTTATAACGTCCTCCAGCTTCCGGTTTATAATTCGGGTCTGCAGCCGAGTATAACAAAGGAAATGGCAAGCTGCAACAATAAGTCACGTTAAACTGGACCTTGTTCCCACAATTATTTTTTACAGTGGGGCATTCAAAAATAAGCTGGATAGAACACACAAATAGAGTTGAGCAGTACTTATTTACACAATAAAGATACACAGGTTAGACACCTTTGTGTCTTTGTGTTTGGCAACAAAGTGCAGGCAGGACAGTGAGGACAATAACCAGACCCACCACATGAACCTTTGGATTCAGCCAATCACTGCACACACAGCTATCAGTATTCACACACACACACACACACGGACGCACACACACACAGCTATCAGTACTCGCACTCCACACACACACACACACACACACACACACACACACACACACACACACACACACACACACACACACAGACAAATGGAATGTGCAGATAAGGAGGCATGGTCCAACTCTCTCACTCTCTGCCTGTTTCTCATTCCAAACAGTTCCCTCCATGCTCTCTCTCTCTCTCCCTCCCTCCCTCCCTCCTCCCCCCTCCCTCCCTCCCTCCCTCCCTCCCTCCCTCCCTCCCTCCTCCCCTCCCTCCCTCCCCCCCACTCCCGGGGTCTCTCTCTCTCTCTCTCCCTCTGTTGTTTATCTGGGTTTCTATATTGCGTCTGGTCTCCTTCTTCCCGTCTGTCTCCTCCTCTTCTGAAGAAGCCATGAGCACATGATGAAAGCGCGGCCACAGATCAGCAGAGCTGAATTGCTTCTCTGTGACACTGGAGAACTTTCAATTCAATCATAGAACCAAAAACCACACAAGTGTCCATGAAAAACACTTGAACTGAACTCGCCCTGGAAGTCACACTTCCATTACAACTGTGAACATGAAGAGGTTGTTAAGAGGAGGTGGGAGCAGCCAGGGCTCCACACTGCCACCAAAGTGCAAAGCATAATATGCAACCTTTTTTCTTGAGGGTGCAAGTAAAAATGTGGCATGGGTGCGAGTGCATTAGGGCTGGGTATTGGCAAGGATCTCACGATACGATACGTATCACGATACTTGGGTCACGATACGATTGTATCACGATATATTGCGATGCAATACATATTGCGATATATTGCGATATTCTACAGAATTTACTCAAAATTAAATAATAGAGCTAAAGATACAACACACTGTGTACCACCCAGGTAGTGTAATAATATGTACATCACTTTATACTAGTTAGTGTTAGTGGACAAATTTAGTCAAAACTACTGAGTGTTGAGTGTTACTGAACGCATCGATATGGGAAATATCGATACAGTATCGATTAGGGGTGGGAATCACCAGATGTAGAGGCCTGACATGGCATGGCCTGCATTTTTTTTTTTTTTTTTTTATCGCGATACTTGGCGTCCAAGTATCGATACAGTATCGGGAAATAAAATATCGCGATATATTGCCGTATCGATTATATTGCCCAGCCCTAGAGTGCATGATAAATAATCATGTATTTTTTTGGGGGGGGGGGGGATGGCTATGTAAGTGCGTTAATGGTTGTGGTTGATCATAAAATGTGACTTTCTGGCTCACTCGGTCTCTCTCTCTCTCCCTGCCTGCTCACACACACGGTGCGCTCACTGAATGAACCGTGCTAAAGCATTTTGCCTTTACTGTGTTCCAAAGACACAGACATGATGAAGTGTCTGTAGCTGATTATTTGACCCCAAAAATGCAGCAGAGGAGACAAAGCAGGCTGCTGGAGATGAGGTTGGTGGAGGAGAAGAAGAACCCACAAGAAGTCTCCGATACTGAGAGCGATGAAGTGAGAGCACAGGCTTTCAACAACAATGGCTAACGCAGTACCCGTGGCTGCGATACGAGGGGAATGCCATGCTGTGTGTGTGTGTGTGTGTGTGTGTGTGTGTGTGTGTGTGTGTGTGTGTATTGTATTGTAAGCATTGTGGCCCGTCCATTGCAGGCAAATCTAAATTTGTTAGCGGGTCGACACAGTTCAAGCTTGAAACTTTGAAGATGCGCAATGACCGCAAGAAACACAAGATGTGCAGGGAGGGACAGCAGCATCACCTGAAGCCCCTCCTCCCGCTTCATGTCAGCAGATACAGGAGCACTCGCTCAGCGGAGGAGAAAGAAATGGTGATCAAGTGATAGTGAAAGAGGAACTCCTCGTTCACAAAAATTAAAATCCCAGATCACACTGATGAAGAAGAACGGATTGAATGTGAATCCAACCTATGCAAATGACACATGGCCTGTGCACAGTTTATATAGGAGTGATATCAGACAATCTCAGGGAAAAGACTGGTGACAAAATGGCCTCCGCCCCCCTAACCTCTCATTCATGATAGACGGTGC
Organism: Poromitra crassiceps; assembly: GCF_964638095.1. Taxonomy (NCBI): domain Eukaryota; kingdom Metazoa; phylum Chordata; class Actinopteri; order Beryciformes; family Melamphaidae; genus Poromitra; species Poromitra crassiceps. The sequence goes on along the minus strand of NC_139651.1, from coordinate 18,948,563 downwards.
CACCGACGTATCCACCAAACAATGTGAGATGGTCTGTGCCCGCATCATTGAAAATGGAAAACCGTCCTATATACTAATTGGCCATATTGAGGTTGAACACGCCCATGCAGAAGGTAAGGGGTGTCTCATTTCTGTTTCATACAATGTCCATATCGCCAAAAATGATAAATACCGGTAATGATAATGGGAAAAATGCTCTATAAGTTAATAATTGCCTATAGAATTTATTGTTTTTTGCGCATACAAACACTGTAGCAACATGTCCACAGATAGAAGTGAATACTGTGTGTACAACTGATTTAACGAGACACAAAAACTAAGACAGAAGTGCTAATAAACAGCATTCACTACAATTTTAGAGGGCAGAGCTGCTATCTTGGATTTTTTAGATCCGGGCTTGTGAGGCTCCCCCGAGTTTGGTGACGTCACATGGGGTGTTCCTCCTGACCTTTGAACCATGAAATCCCCAGCTCCCACTACAAACGGAATGGCCTATAAACCTTGTAACACTGAGTTCAAGTGTCGCAGGCAAGCTGGTGCTACTAAGTCAACACTGAGAAACTCAACCCAAACAGTGTTGCTAGCTAAAGAGCGCTCCATGCTACAGTAGAGCTCGGATTCATAGCAACGAAAACACACTGAAACACATGGGCACAGTAACACACACACACACACACACACACACACACACACACACACACACACACACACACACACACACACACACACACACACACACACACACACACACACAGCAGGCGGACACAGTAGCACACACACACACACACACACCCCCGACGTAAACACACACATTAAAACAAAGGGGACATTCAGCACGGGGTCCTTGAGGCTGTTCATGTTTGCTGACCTCCACAGGACACACAGAAGAACCTAAAGCAGCCATGACCAACAAGGACACATGTAGTGTTTGTCCGGTCACAATGCAGCCAAAAGCATTATATATGATGGTGATGATGATGATTATGATGATGATGATAAAACATCCTAAATATTTCTGTTACAACATGAACTTCTGGCAAGTGGTTGGACTTGAACACAACAGTAACACAACAGTAACACAACAACACCGTGTCTTTTCAACCTCCAAGCTGCACAACATCACGACACGACGACACAATACTGAAGCACAACTCATGGTTTGCCGAGTCACATGGCGACAGTATAAAAGCAGAGGCCGAGCCCACTCCACGGCATTCCCAAGCCTTCTGAGGACTCTGCTACAATAGGCATGTTGTGGGCCAGCATCTATAGTGAATTAATGAGTCAGTGTTGGAGCGGCCATTTTCCCAGCACTTAACTGGCAACACAATTAGCATTCCCAGAGAGATGAGAGGCAGGGTGGAGAGGGAGGGTGCAGGCATACTTCATCCAGACGCACATGCAGAGAGCAGGGTGGGGAGGGAGGGTGCAGGCATACTTCATCCAGACGCACACGCAGAGAGCAGGGTGGGGAGGGAGGGTGCAGGCATACTTCATCCAGACGCACATGCAGAGAGCAGGGTGGAGAGGGAGGGTGCAGGCATACTTCATCCAGACGCACATGCAGAGAGCAGGGTGGGAAGGGAGGGTGCAGGCATACTTCATCCAGACGCACACGCAGAGAGCAGGGTGGAGAGGGAGGGTGCAGGCATACTTCATCCAGACGCACACGCAGAGAGCAGGGTGGGAAGGGAGGGTGCAGGCATACTTCATCCAGACGCACACGCAGAGAGCAGGGTGGGGAGGGAGGGTGCAGGCATACTTCATCCAGACGCACACGCAGAGAGCAGGGTGGGGAGGGAGGGTGCAGGCATACTTCATCCAGACGCACACGCAGAGAGCAGGGTGGAGAGGGAGGGTGCAGGCATACTTCATCCAGACGCACATGCAGAGAGCAGGGTGGGGAGGGAGGGTGCAGGCATACTTCATCCAGACGCACACGCAGAGAGCAGGGTGGAGAGGGAGGGTGCAGGCATACTTCATCCAGACGCACATGCAGAGAGCAGGGTGGAGAGGGAGGGTGCAGGCATACTTCATCCAGACGTACACGCAGAGAGCAGGGTGGGGAGGGAGGGTGCAGGCATACTTCATCCAGACGCACACGCAGAGAGCAGGGTGGAGAGGGAGGGTGCAGGCATACTTCATCCAGACGCACACGCAGAGAGCAGGGTGGGGAGGGAGGGTGCAGGCATACTTCATCCAGACGCACACGCAGAGAGCAGGGTGGAGAGGGAGGGTGCAGGCATACTTCATCCAGACGCACATGCAGAGAGCAGGGTGGAGAGGGAGGGTGCAGGCATACTTCATCCAGACGTACACGCAGAGAGCAGGGTGGGGAGGGAGGGTGCAGGCATACTTCATCCAGACGCACACGCAGAGAGCAGGGTGGAGAGGGAGGGTGCAGGCATACTTCATCCAGACGCACACGCAGAGAGCAGGGTGGAGAGGGAGGGTGCAGGCATACTTCATCCAGACGCACACGCAGAGAGCAGGGAGGGGAGGGAGGGTGCAGGCATACTTCATCCAGACGCACACGCAGAGAGCAGGGTGGAGAGGGAGGGTGCAGGCATACTTCATCCAGACGCACATGCAGAGAGCAGGGTGGAGAGGGAGGGTGCAGGCATACTTCATCCAGACGCACACGCAGAGAGCAGGGAGGGGAGGGAGGGTGCAGGCATACTTCATCCAGACGCACACGCAGAGAGCAGGGTGGGGAGGGAGGGTGCAGGCATACTTCATCCAGACGTACACGCAGAGAGCAGGGTGGGGAGGGAGGGTGCAGGCATACTTCATCCAGACGCACACGCAGAGAGCAGGGTGGAGAGGGAGGGTGCAGGCATACTTCATCCAGACGCACACGCAGAGAGCAGGGTGGAGAGGGAGGGTGCAGGCATACTTCATCCAGACGCACACGCAGAGAGCAGGGAGGGGAGGGAGGGTGCAGGCATACTTCATCCAGACGCACACGCAGAGAGCAGGGTGGGGAGGGAGGGTGCAGGCATACTTCATCCAGACGCACACGCAGAGAAGATACATGCATACATTTCTAATAACATCTACAAAGAACTCATCAGCCTGCCTACAGAGGAAGCTTAGACCCTCCAGTGCCACTTGAACTCATTACAATGTGGAGAGGAATGCAAAAGTTGTTGCAAATCTGCAAATGAGGCCTAATCAGTGTTGTTATATCCAGTAGTGTTGTACTACAGTGTACGTGAATGATCGTTATTGCTCTACTTCCAGAGGGCTAGCAACTTTAGGCCAGAGCAAAGAAAGAAACACATCCATACTAATCTAGCATGTTGAGAGGAGAGTGCGAGTGCATGTGTGTGCGTGACGTGTGTGTGTGTGTGTGTGTGTGTGTGTGTGTGTGTGTGTGTGTGTGTGTGTGTGTGACGTGTGTCAGAGAATGTTATCAAGGGGAATTGGCCAAGTACAATTGGGGAGAAAAAGGGGAGGAAATCAGAAAAAAGAAAAGAAAAAAAAAGAGCACTCCAAAAAAACTATTTTGCCTATTTTTATTTATTATTATTATTATTGGAAAAGGTTTTTCCCTCGCCAAAATGTTACCTAACTTTGGAGCGTTATTTAGCCACCTTCCTGACAAGCTAGCATGACATGGTTGGTAATCAATGCCTTAGGTCTTCTAGTTTCATATGATAGCAGAAACTTCACTGGCTTTAATAAAATCGAGCCTGCACACAGCTTCTGAACATTTTTCTAAATCGAGATTTTCTGGAAATATGGCGATATTCGGGAAATATGGCGAACCAGCGATAATATTAACGAAAATCAGCCCAAGCCTCAGGGTTGTGTTATGTAACTGTTGTCTGTGTAAAAAAAGGGGCAGAGCCAGTTTGGGAATCACTGCCTTATACTAAAGGCCTAAACATGGTAGCCCGTCAGAGCCTCGCCCCGCCCTCCCCGTATGACGGCGGGTGGAGCGCCGTCCTACAGGGAGGGGGCGCCGTCGGCTGACGGGGGCTGCTCGAAAATGTGACTCAGCGCCGACGATACGTGCGTGACGTCAGCTGCAGGAGAGTTGTGACTGGCCGTTGCCTTGGCTCATCATCGTAAAGTCGCCTTTCAAAGCATGACGTTAGATTATAACGAACTAGTTGTGTGGCTTAGCCTTCCCAAATGTTGAGGGTCGTTTTTTAGAATTTAATACATAGAATTGGGAACGTTACATTCAATTTCATTCAGACTGCCTGGCACACAATCTCCGCCATTTTCACACGGAGCTTCCACAGGAGGAGGGAGGGAGGGAGGAGGGAGGGCGTAGTGGCGTCCGAGCATGTAGGGCTCGCTGGCGCCGCCAGACGGCGAGACGGCTCCAATTCGAGGCGGACGGACGACCATGTTTAGGCCTTAACTACATGGGTCATTCATTGTCGATAGTATAGCGCCCGGCATGGTTTTGCGCAGCCACGACTTGGAGCCTTGCTGCCGCCGAGCGGCGACAGCGAGACTGTGCATACTCAAACGTAACTTGTCCAAAACGTTATCGTGTCGTTTACCAAGAACTTGCAATCATGTCGGTGGGGGGACATTTTATTGTCCGTCCATTTCAAAACTCATTCCGGTGAGCCTGCAGAAGGCTTTGCTAGATGAGGGACAAGCACGTTAAATGAGGAAATGGCATTTCCTCATTCCTCACAACAATGAATTGACGGCGCAGTCACATTTTCTACGAGCTGCACTATGCCACTATGCCACTATGCTCTATGCCGAGCTGCGCCGAGAGGACGCCCAGCTGCGGTGACCCCCTCGGCGCAGTCAGCGCCGTCGATTTCGCTCGAGCATAATTTGCGCTTAAGATTCTTGGATTGTATAAATAAGATAGTACAAACGCCAAAAGGCCAATAATCTGGACTTTTTTCAATTAGCCTACATTAAAAAAATGTCTGCACATACGTATACTATTAAATATTGTTATTGTGCATATGATGAGATCATTGGTCTCCATAACATTGAAAAAAGGGCAACTTGCAAAGCTGAAAATAGGTTTAGGCTTTGCAGTGATGATGACAGTTGTGATGAGAGCACAGTAAACAACACAGCTTTGACTCTTAGGGGTTTAACTCAACGGGTGGCCTTTCCACCACACTATCAGAGAGAGAGAGAGATGGAGAGATAGAGAGAGATAAGGAGCTCTAGAGATAAACAGACAGAATGGGCAGGAACTGGGAAAGAAGATAAGGAATAACACATCAACTACAGTTAGAGTTGTTTATGGTAATTATCAAATGTCTCTTTTTCAAAAGGGGCTGGCGAGGGGCAGTACATGCTCATTAGGGTTGGGAGATATGTTCAAATTGTCCGAGCCCTACCCGTCGCCATCTTTTTTTTTAAATCTGCTCTTAAAAATAAAAATAAAAATCCAGGTTGAAAAATACTGATCTTCTCCTTTAAACAAACCTCCAGGCAGAGAGACAGACAGAGTGGACCTCACAGTGCAGAACATGTCTCAATGTCTTGTTCAGTGGTGGAAAGGGACTTATCTACAGGCTGCTTTTTGTTACTTTCAGTGGGACTCATTTTAAATCAGACGATGCATCGCTCCTAAACATGTCTGCTGTCTTCCTGCCTCTCCTGTCTTATGAGCGCTCACCCAGACCTCTCAGGTCTAAAGGCCAGTAACTCTATGTTCTCTGACAGCAAGAGACAGAGCTGCACTCTGACACCATGAGGGATCAGGAAATAAACAAACTGCATTCTTTTATATGAGCAGCACATTTCATCAACCTGACAGCTCAACAGAAGGACACACTGGATTAGCTATAGGGGTGCACCGATCACGTTTTTTGCCACCGATCACCGATTGCCGATCACCTATGAGAAATATCTGCCCAACCGATCATCGACCGATCACCGATTACCGATTACCGATCACCGATATATATATATATACGCCCTGGGGTGTCCGCAAAAACACGAGGCAGGAGACAGATATGAGTTCAACCGTTTAGTTGTCAGTTCTCTTCAGTACAGTACAGCAGTATAGGCTCTTTACAGCATTATGACAGGAATAGTAGGATTGTGTGTGGTCTGGAAAAAGGAGGCAATAAAATATACAAACAGGTCAGTAACCAAGCTTGCTGTTATATAGGCCAATTATAGTGATAATTAACTCATTGAGTGCCAGCCACTTTTGGAGAACGGACGCTCCCAGTGCCAGAGTTTTCAGAGCGTTTTCAGTGATTTCTCGAGGCCCACAGAATATTGTGTGATATTACTATGTAAACACCGAACACGCAAAAAGAACAAGGAGACTCTATTGTATCATCAGCAAAAAAAAGTTTATTGATACCATTTTCCGTTCTTTAGTTATGAGCCGGAGAAGATAGGTTGTTTTCAGCGTTTTCAGGCATTTCAAATTATAAGCTGAGATATTCAGCCTTTTGTGAAATGCAGCATTTCAAGCACATTCACTGACTCTAGATACGGTAATATTTTCTGATGTAGTGATGTGGTGTAGTTGTGTCCTGCCCTGCGTGCCCCACCCCCCCTCCCCCCCCTCAGCTGAAAACTCCTCCCCACACTAGTAACACACAGCCTCGCACCAAGCGTCTAGGAAGCCTGGGAAGCGCCGCCTCCCAGGCAGCGCAACATGGAGAAGCCACACGCGGACTGCAGTGAAAGGTTTGGCTTTTCAGTGTCGCGCTGCTGCTTTTCTAGCGGCTAATCATGTGGAGAAACTATGCTGACAGACAGACAGAGGCAGAAGGACTCAGTTGTGTGCGCGGATTGACTGTGTTCGCAGCCCCCGTCAGTTGCAGCCAGAACAATCTACATGGCTCTGGAGTGCAGCATGAGCGGGTTCTCTTTCATCAAGGCTATTTTAGGCTGTGTATTCCTGACATTTCTGTAATCTGGAGAGCACTGTCGCCACCTAAGGGTTCTGTAAAATAGGTTATAGACCTCCAATAGCTACTATAGTTGTACAGGAGCTGCGGAAGGCTTTGATCGACGTCCCACCGTCAAAAAACGCATTGGACGTCGAAGGACGTCCGTGGCACTCTACGTCACTATTTAATTGGACGTCGAAGGACGTCCATGGCATTCAATGAGTTAACAACTAATAATATATAAATGATAATTAGGTAAACTGTAAGTCAGTTACTCTTAAACACCAGTCTTGAACCATGACTAAAGCCAAAGAGCTCCCACTCATAGAACCGGGGTTATGCACAATAACCGTCATACATTGGGATCCGCATCGAACGAACATCAAAACGACCCGCCCATCGAGGCCGAGTTACAGTGTTATAATTAGCAGCACTATGAGTGCGATCTACATAATGGTGACAGGGTTACATGACGGGAGAAACAACAGAATCACAAGCTACACACCAGCTAAACTCCATCTGAGTAGTGGCATTAATTAGCGCAACAGACAATCAAACGGCAAATGCACGCCTAAACAAACGTTATTGCAATGATTGCAGGTAGATCGATCTAAAACCAAAAGGGAATGCAATACAGGAATATTAACATAATAATGACTTACTGGTTGGTCATATACGCACACATGGAAGAAGGGGATTAGAACATGTTCAACTGATGTTAAAAGAAAGGAAGAAAGTCCGTCTGAACGGAGCGCACATCCACATACTCAGCCGCACACTTTCGCTTCCTTCAAAGTGCCCGCGGGAACATCAATGCTTGCGTGGAAATTGTCTGTGTGTGCGCGTGCACTACCCCGACTACCACAGTACCAGCGTGTCAATCTGGGACTTTAATACACACGGACTTAACAGCATGCAAATGCCTCGGTAGGCGGGAGGACTGGAGGTAACTTCTCTCTGCTGAGGCTGCTCTAATCACCAGCTGATTTGTGTGATTCAAAGACGCAAGGGGTGTGTTGACAGTCTGGTGCGGTGTGTGCATGGAGGTGAGTACACTGACGAAAGCAAAGTGTGTGCTTTGCAACACAATGATATAAACGTTAGAGCACAACATGAAAGTTAAACGATAGACATTGAAGACATGAAAATGGGCTGCCTCATGTTTCTCACGTGCAGCATGATCGGCTATGCGATCGGCAACATTAAAGGAATATCGGAAACAGCAGATCACATATTTGAGGTCCAAATCGGCCGATACAGATTGCGTGTCGATCGATCGGTGCACCCCTAGCTATTAGATGAGAACATTTACTAGATTGTGCTCCTCTGGTGGGTAAACTCATTCCAGCCTAGGATCCTCATAACAAGGACAGCTAGTGACAAAACATGATGAACCGGTTCCTTATGTTTATTTACATTGCCATATAGCATCAGCATGATCTATGAGCTACATTAAAATATTAGACACACCTTCACATTTTCTCATTTGCCAGTTTGTTCTTTTTGTCATCCTGAAAATTAACACCCTCATGCCAATGAACACAGAGAGAAAGAGACAGAGACAGACAGACAGACAGACAGAGAGAGACAGAGACAGAGAGAGACAGACAGACAGACAGACAGAGAGAGACAGACAGAC